>NC_138544.1:8291572-8479551 GCF_964234715.1 Podarcis melisellensis | reverse complement strand
CTCACACCTTTCCTTGTCTTAATAGGAAAGCCATGGAGCAAGACAATGGATTGATCTCAAGGGGCTACCACCTTCTAATCCAAGGGCGAGCTGTTTCGAAAACCAGCCAGGGGCCTGCACAAGCTCTGCCAAAGAGAGCTATCTGGGAAGTTGGCCAAATGAGTGTGTCTCCCAGCTACTGCCAGTTCCTGGCCTACTTGGAAAGGTTTAACAGCCAGATCCAGGGTCTCAGATGGTATGGAAGCTGCGGGCAAGTTGCCGTGCTCTCAACACACACACTTCTGCTGTTGTAGGTGTTCAGGAGGCATTCAAGTGGTCGTGGCCAATGGGGCCCAACAAGAATCCATGTTTGATGTTGTGTTTAGAGAGATGCTCCTGGGCTGATCAACATGTCCATACTTTGATCCAGACGCCATTCATAAGCTTCTGTTAACAGGATGTAACTTTTCCATTTGCTAATTTTGATCGCAGGCGATGGTGTGTGGGGCTGATTTTTCCCTCCATCTTTTAGAGCTCTGCTGACACAGCTGATAATTGTCATACTGTTGCTCCACTAGACACCCTGGTCTCAGGCCCAAAGCAGGACAAGTTTTGGTAGCTGTGGCAATGGAAATTTCCTGCCAGGCCTTGTTGGCATCTCCATCTTCGATTGCCAGGTCAACCAACGTGGAAACCTTGCTGCAGTTCCACTTTGGCCAACGTGCATTGTTCTCCTTCACCAGTCTCAGTGGGCTTCACCAGGGGCACATCGCACATGGCTCGTAGCTTAGAGCCTTATCTATGCTTCCGCTCAGCTGGGCTTTAAGTTAGGATGCAGTCTCTTCTTGTTGCCCAGAACCACGATGATGTGGCATCCTTTACATAGGGGCAACACTGAAGAGGGAAGCGAAAATCTATGGTTTATTTTGGACTCTCCCATGTTTGTTTCCTACATATTTTGCAATCTACATATACAATAGTATTTGAAAAAAATATGGTTCTGTTCATTTTTTATGTACAATTCTGATTTCAAAAATAACAAAATAATCTTGAATAACAAAAACCCCCCTCACATGTGTGTGTATGTGTACACACACACACACACACACACAGTGGTAACTCGGGTTACAGATGCTTCAGGTTACATGATTTCGGGTTGCGCACCGCACCAAACCTGGAAATACCAGAACAAGTACCGCATGTGCAGAAGTGCTGAACCGCGACCCGTGCGTGCGCAGACACGGTGCTGTGGGTTGCGAACGCTGTGGGTTGTGAACGTGCCTCCCACATGGATCACGTTCGCAAACCAAGGTTCCACTGTACCGTATTTTTCTGTGTATAAGACTATAATCCCCCCCTATTTTTTCAAGCTTAAAATTGGGGTTGTCTTATACATGGATAGTACATATGAGGGATTTCTTTGTTTGGAGTTATACACGAAAAAATACGGTATATATAAAACAAAAAATGGCTTTATTTAAATTTAACAAATATAAATGAACATAGGCCAACTGTAAAGTGCTGCTCTTCTCTCTCTCTCTCTCTCTCTCTCTCTCTCTCTCTCTCTCTCTCTCTCTCTCTCTCATCATATTTATTACAATTTATTTATTTATTTATTTATTTAAAATCAGTGTACATAGGCCAATTCTAATATGCAGTGTTACAACATTACCAAAACTTGTTTTGATACAGAGTCTTCATCACCAAGTCTTCACCATGGTACCACTGTATTGCTATTGTATACCGTGACCAGTCATTAGGCATCCATGTGGTTGAAATCTAAACTTTAGAGTCCAAGAACTGAATGAATGGACCTTGAACCAAAATGAATAACAGAACTGGGGGAATGTTCAGGGATGCAGGAGACGATATATTGTTTAATGATACCCTTCCCTACTTGCCTTAGCAAGTCTATTTACTTAGAAGAGTAACATTCCCCTTTAAACGCACAGCGGTTTGCTTGTTGCAGACTTGTCTGAGCCTCTCAATATAAGACTCCTGGTAAGATCCCTTCTTGTCCCTCTTAAAAAGAATAGACACGACAGTCTTATTAAAGTCTTTATAAAAGAAGTTTACTCACAACCATTCAGTTCACAGTTGGATCCCTGAAGGCAGACTTAGGTTACAAAACTAGATACATGTGTGGAACTATCCCATAAGGGAGTTTGTTCCTAAGTGACTGCGACCAGGCAGTCACTTCTGCTAACACATGGAAAAGCAAAATGGAGAAGAGACAAAGGAAGGAGTTGTGCTCCCTTCCACAGGTTAGGTAGGCCTCACACAGACACATGCAGAGGAGGTTTGTCACAGCTCAGGAGGAAACAGGAAGTTTTTCTCCTGGCTGGTACAAAGCATCTCCTAGCATGTTCACTCTAGGAATGATTTACTTGACTGCTATGTGTTTCACATCCCACAAGAACCCTTGTAAGATTTTATGTTGTTTGTTGTTTAGTTGTTTAGTCATGTCTGACTCTTCATGACCCCATGGACTAGAGCACGCCAGGCACTCCTGTCTTCCACTGTCTCCTGCAGTTTGGTCAAACTCATGCTGGTAGCTTCGAGAACACTGTCCAACCACCTTGCCCTCTGTCGTCCCCTTCTCCTTGTGCCCTCCATCTTTCCCAACATCAGGGTCTTTTCCAGGGAGTCTTCTCTTCTTATGGCGTGGCCAAAGTATTGGAGCCTCAGCTTCAGGATGTGTCCTTTCAGGGAGCACTCAGGGCTGATTTCCTTAAGAATGGGGAGGTTTGATCTTCTTGCAGTCCATGGGACTCTCAAGAGTCTCCTCCAGCACCATAATTCAAAAGCATCATTTCTTTGGCGATCAGCCTTCTTTATGGTCCAGCTCTCACTTCCATACATCACTACTGGGAAAACCATCACTTTAACTATACAGAGAATTTATAGGCTGTTATTAATCCGTGTTATGCAATCCTTTATCTATTCATGCAATTATTACCTTTCCTTTTGGCGCAACACTTGCCTGCCTTGCCATTCGCTCACTTCAAAATAGTGAGATGCCACATTGAGGCCTCCCTGTTTTTCTGGTACATGCATGGCTGTCCTCTTGCTCTCTCAGCAGAGACAAGTCTCGTGCAGAGAGCATTAGACAACAACAAAGGCTAGAGCCAAAGAGCTCGGCTTCTCCCAAAGTAGAGAGAATCTTGATCTGACTGCAAGCTTTTCAGCGGAGCAAAGCAACTCCCACCAGCTCATGCTCTTAGGCTGGCAGTAGCAGCTGTCTCTTACCATTATGCCCTCAGGAAGCATTGGCATTTGCCAGCAACTCCCTCTGTGTCTAACTCATTTCCTGCATTCTGCACCTTCATTTGCATAATCAACTGGTCCTTATGCCTCAAGAAAATCGAGGAGAAGCATCTGAGGAATATGTTGCTAGAAATGAAGTTTTAAAAACATCACACCAGGAGGTGCAGGCACGAAGCCTCATTATATTCCCCACAGGTCTGCGAACTCATGAGAACAGCACAGACAAAAGAGAGGCTGACAACCTCTTTTCAGCGGAGACAACCGAGAACACACATTGTCTGCAAGTTCAACCTGTTTATGGTTCTGCTTCTCCCTTCCTCTTTAAGAAGAACTGCAATGTGAGGTTATTATAGAAGGCTGTTTCTTTTTTTAATCTTTCTTTCTTTCTTTCTTTCTTTCTTTCTTTCTTTCTTTCTTTCTTTCTTTCTTTCTTTCTTTCTTGTTGTTTCCCCCCCTTCTGTCCCTCTTTCCTGCAGCCATGGTCCATGACAACTGCATTCACATTTTCTTCACAAAGGCAAACAGTGTTGGTTACTTTTGCAGGAGTTGATCAGATGTGCACACCCTGGGGTGCTAACTTGAATAAAATATTTTTTTTTGGGGGGGAGATTAGCCCCACCCCACATAACTGACTACACGACACCGCACATACACACCATTTGAATGGCAATGCCCATCAGGGGTATTTGTTTTGGGAGGGGGGGTTTCCCTCAAATATTTGAGGGACGTTGGCCCCTATATCACGTCTTTCTTCTGTTGACTCATGCTTTTGGCTGTGGAGCGTGTCCCCTTCTTTTTTTTGTCACAAGAAAGGTTTCACTGAACAAAACAATGTGAAGATATCCTAGATTAAACAGGCCACAATTTTATTTAAAAGGAATGTAGGGTACTAGCTATTGAGACACCCAAGAAACTTGAAAAGTCAGAAATTCAAATGTACACCAACTCTAGACATCCCTGATACTGTCCGCTGTCCATGATGACCACTAGATCCTCAAGAAGAAAAACATCAAACTTCAACCGTAGTGTGGCTCCAAAAGTGCACAATAAGAGGAGCTCTAATGGATCGGGACAAAGGTCCGTCTAGTACCATAATGGCTATTTATTTTTTTTTGCCTCTGGGAAGCCAACAACCTTAGCATTACAACAATCTCCCACTTGTGTTCCTCAGCTACTGGCATCCAGAGACACTCTGTCTGAAACTATAGATGATAAGATAACCACCATCACTAGTTGCAATGGCTTCTTTGGGGGTTTTTTTTGGTTGTGATGGTACTCACCAGTATGCAGTACCACCACCTATTTCTTTTGCTGTCTCTGGCAGCCATTTTGTGCTGGCACCCACAGAATTTTGATATGAGTATCAGCACCTCATTTTTTGAAATGACGAGTAGCCACTGATAACCTTATTCTGCGTGAATTTGTCTAACCTTCATTTAAAGCAAGCCAAAGCCGGCAGGCATCGTGGTTGCAAATTCTGTAGCTTAACTTTGTGCCGTGTGAAGAACTAATCCCTTTTGTCCGTCTTGCTTTCCCCACCATTCAACCCCAAATGTTGTAACCTTTCCTTTGCTCTAGTCCCATGATCATTTGGGTTGTCCTTTCCTGCACCTCTCCCAGCTCCACAATAACATATAAAAGCATTTCTTTCTTTCTTTCTTTCTTTCTTTCTTTCTTTCTTTCTTTCTTTCTTTCTTTCTTTCTTTCTTTCTTTCTTTCTTTCCTCCCAAAGTTCCCCAATACGGAGTTTGCCTTTTTCACTGCAGCAGCACTTTGAGTCAATGTTCTCACTGAGATACCGCCTGCAATTCCAATGTTTCTTTCCCAGTGAGTCTCTTATTTAAAATGATCAAGATCAGGGGCCACCACAACACAAGTCCGACTATAAAAACCCTCAGCTGCTTCCTGGAAGTTGCTGGCAGGAGTTTAGTCAGGGTCGGCTCTACTGTTTGGCTGACTGAGGTGGCTGGTTTGGGATATGAGAGGGAAGCAAATTTTACTAGTTATTTAATTTAGGATTTTTATTGCTAGGGAATAGGAGAGGGATCCGGGAGATTTTCCTTGCCCCAGGTGCCAAAATAACTTGCCAAGCCTTTGGTGCTATGCATCTTGAGCTAGACAGCAAAATGTCTTGGGCTGCCCTTCAGCTTACAAGACTTTACAGATGTAAAGTCTTGGGGATGTTGTGAGAAATTGAGTCTAACTATGCATCAAATGAACATTGAACATGCTGACATTAATGTTAACAAATTTGGGTTTGGAAACTGCCGTGGTGATTTAGAGTTCTGGGCTATCAGTTGTTGTTGGCATCTGACTATCTCAGGAGATAATGGAAGAGTTCACCTGTGGGAGTGGTCAAACCATTAAAGAGTTAACGCACCTGCTGTGGTTGTAGAAATTGATATGGGAGAGACATGTTTTGTTGCAGCTGCGGCAAATGAAGGCGTCCTGTTGTGCTGATGCAACATGACCTATCTTGTTTCTGTGCTCCTTCCAGTTGTCATGCTTCCTTCAGTCATTGCTATGGGTGCACAACCTGACTGTCTGTCTCCAGGCATTGTGATCATCTTCAAGGGATTTCGTATGGTGCGACTGATGTTGCCAGCCTTCATGTCATGCTTGCAGACATCTTTGTAATACAGAGTTGGCTTACCAATGGGCCTGGTATCTCTCCATCCTCTACCCAGGCATGCAACATGAGCTGTAACAGTTCCGGGATAGCCACTTCCGAGCTGGGGAGGAGGTGGGGTTGCGGGCTAGTAGGGGAATCCTCGGGCGCGTCACCACCCCGGCCAGCCAATCGACGGGTCGGGGAGGCGTGGCCTAACACAGTTAAGGCTGGCGCACCCAGAGACCGCCCTCTCTTCCCCATTCCAGCTGCTTCGGTTTCCCATCCCGCCCACCCTTAGGTTTAGTTAGCCCTGACCTTGCTATGTACTCCGGTTGGTCGTCGCAAGGGGCCTGGTAGGAATTTTTCCACTTGGCAAATTTCCAGCCACTTGGTTTTTTCGCCTACCTCATAGCAAATGTCACAACTTCCTCGGTATTGGCGGTTAGGCATTGGCAGAGGGTTATTGCTATGCAAATGAAGGGGGGAAGGAAGCGTCATCACCTTGCCCCAAGGTGAAGGGTAGTCTGGTAAAGGACTCCGGAGGGCGTTGCCCTGTCCGAAGCCTATGGAGGTGTGGGCCTAAGGAACGCCCCCAAGCGGTGACACCCAGGGGATCCTAGTTGGCGTACTTCAACAGGACTCCCCCGGCTGGTGGTTAACCCTTCCCGGTCTTCATGCAATTGGGCTGAAGCCGGGTAGTCGATAGGAACCAATGCCTAAGGCCAATACCTCTCAATTCCTGTAATCAATAAAGTTGTGGCCTTTTACGCCCATTAACCTTAAACAATGTGTACTGTGTCTTCATTTCAAAAGGGGGGAGGAGACTCACCACGCAAACATTACAGCCAGACAAAGCTCCAAGATGTGTACAGTCATGCCTCGTGTTACATTTGCTTCATTTTACGTTCTTTCAGGTTACGTCCCGAGGTGACCTGGAAGTACTGGAAAGGGTTACTTCCGGGTTTTGCCGCTCACGCATGCGCACAAGTGCTAAATTGTGCTTCGTGCATGCGCATAAGACCAAATCATGCCACACACCTGCGCAGATATGGCGCTTCAGGTTGAGCTCTTTTCATGTTGCGATAGGGCCTCCGGAACAGATCCCGTTTGCAACCAGAGGTACCACTGTACAAGAGGATCACCCCGGAGGGAGGGTGTGACTTGTGGATAATTTTGAGGGACGAAAACAGAGGGCCGGGAAGCCACATGCAGCCTTGGTGTCTGAGGTTCCCCACCAGCGCCTGAATACATGTGAAAATTCGCAATTGAACTGAGCTGAAATGGCTTTTCAAAATTTGCTACAGTATTTGCGGGTTGCAAAATTGCACAACAGAGAGATATCACTTGCTATTCTTTGTTTGAGAAATTCTGCCCCTCTTAATATTGAACGAAACTTTAAATAACTCTAAATGTGGATTTAGAATGAAAATCTTTAGTTCGTGATGCTGGATGAAGAAAACAGTGTTCTGCGAGACAATGACTGGGAGGAATAGCTGCCGAGGCTATTGCTTCCGTCATCAATACGAAAATAAAATGCTATGACATTAAAACTGGATCCGTTGTTGCACCCAAAATTAATGGATGGTGAAACCAAAATGAGATGCCATTTTGCCAAATATTCTCCCTGGGGAAGGGCAGAAGGTCTCCAGCAGTACAGGAGAACCTCAGAAAAAAGGAAGGAAAATGCCTGAAAATTGTTTGCTGAGAAATTTTTGGATCAGCCCATTTTTTCTCAAATTGGCAGAGGAGAGTGAAGCAGTCCATATGCACCACAGAACTGCCTGGGCGCCTCTGAGACCCATTTGTACACTGGAGCTGCTGAATCATGGCAAAGTGTATTTGGAACCCATTCAAATCGGTGGTTAATTTGTCATTGAATCCAACGGGAGGTGGCAAATCGGTGGTTAATTTGTCATTGAATCCAACGGGAGGTGGATTAACCATGGGGTGTCTGCTGCAAACTCCCTCTTAAGACAATAGAAACCCAGCCACTTAGATCAATGGTTTCTCTGTCGAGCTATAACAATGTGCAGAAGACCTCAACTTTCTTTTCATGGTTAATAAACATTTATTTTAGACCACAATTGCAATAAATGCTTGCAGACTGAACATGCCTATGAGACTAATCTGCTGATGGCTCTATGGAATGACCAGGATTCTAAATCTACCGCCATATGGAATCTCACTGTGCCTATTAAATTGTGTACAGCAGTGTTAACAGCAGTTTGATTTGTGGCTGCAAGTAATAAATGAATTATATTAATTTTGTAGCTGCAAGCTAATTTCTCCAGAATTACTTTTTAATAACTGGCATCGTGTTCACTGGTGAGATTTAAATACATTTAAGACCACATTTTTGTGAGGTTTTAAAAAACATATATACATATATAAAGCATTATGAGATTATCATTTATGAGAGCTCAGATCTTATTTAATAATTCCCTCATGTCTGAAAAAACAGGTTGAGATCAAACGTTTTACGTTTGCAAGGGGGACTTGAGGCAAAATTATCCCTCTGTGTTGTGAAAAGCAGAAGTAAACTTTGTCTACAGTAAGAAAAGCTTGGAAAAAATCAGTTTTCTCTGTGTTTTGAAGAGCTAGGTCTTCCACACAGCTAAATTGGCTCTGATTGTGTCCAGTGTTGGGCTTTCCCCAGAGGTGATTTCCTGCAATATAGATTCAGTAACTGTATGGCTGTATTGAGTTATCAGTCACTCTATTCTTAACATTTTCTTCGCACAGATACAATTGCACTGGAGAGCAAGAGTGCATTGCATCTTGAAAACCAGCAGTTTCCTGATCAAAAGAAAAGAGTTGGCAGCTCTGTATGACAATGCTCTTGTCTATCATATAAGGGAGTGTTTTCTCATAAAGGCCGCTTCAATAAGAAGTTCCTTGCTTTGGGTCCAGGCCCAGACAGGACCTTTTCCATCCTGGATCTCACTTTCTGGTCCTATTTGTTCACAGAGAACAGCTTTAGCTCTCTCTAGCAAATCGACATTCGACATAACCATTGATTGCTGTATAAATGCATTGGTGATGCACTATAGATAATGTCTGAACTCTTTGGGATTTTGATTAGATTATAGATACTGTATCTTTATTATGTTGCACATCATTTTTTAAATAGTAATTTCCACTTCATGGGATGCGGGTGGCACTGTGAGTAAAACCTCATCGCCTAGGACTTGCCGATCGTATGGTCGGCGGTTCGAATCCCCACGGCGGGGTGAGCTCCCGTTGTTCGGTCCCAGCTCCTGCCCACCTAGCAGTTCGAAAGCACTCTTAAGTGCAAGTAGATAAATAGGTACCACTTTATAGCGGGAAGGTAAATGGCGTTTCCGTGTGCTGCGCTAGTGCTGGCTCGCCAGAGCAGCTTCGTCACGCTGGCCACGTGATCCGGAAGTGTCTCCGGACAGCGCTGGCCCCTGGCCTCTTAAGCGAGATGGGTGCGCAACCCCAGAGTCGGACACGACTGGCCCGTGCGGGCAGGGGTACCTTTACCTTTACCTTATACCTTTTAATTTCCACCTAGAATTTGTATAACCTGTGCAAAATGTAACTAGATAATGTGGCTGCATTCTAAGGTTCATTGCATTTTATTCTTAAAGGGGGGAAGAGAAGGATAAGCCAGACATAGCCCTTTTAATATATATTGAAGTTACCATACTTTTCCATGTATAAATGATGATTTTTTCAGATCAAATCACCTCAAAAATTGGGGTTCGTCTTATACATGGATGGGACACGGGCGGCGCTGTGGGTTAAACCACAAAGCCTGGGACTTGCTGATCAGAAGGTCGGTGGTTCAAATCCCCACGACAGGGTGAGCTCCCATTGCTTGGTCCCTGCTCCTGCCAACCTAGCAGTTCGAAGCATGTCAAAGTGCAAGTAGATAAATAGGTATCGCTCTGGTGGGAAGGTAAATGGTGTTTCTGTGTGCTGCTCTGGTTCACCAGAAGCGGCTTAGTCATGCTGGCCACATGACCTGGAAGCTGTACGCCGGCTCCCTCAGCCAATAAAGCGAGATGAGCACCGCAACCCCAGAGTCGGCCACGACTAGATCTAATGGTCAGGGGTCCCTTTTCTTTTTACCTTATACATGGATAGTGCAGAGTGGGGATGGGGGATTGGTTTCTGTTGCTGATTGGCTGTTGCTGCGGCAAATGGCCAGGTGATTGGTGGCTTCTCTTGGTGAGCGGGCAGAGGATTTTTGCTCAACAACTCTTGGCAATTTCCCCCCATTTTCTGATTTTTGTGTCCCCCAAAATAGGGGGGGCTTATACACGGGGGGGGGTGTTATACACAGAAAAATATGGTATATTTTGCATGCATGGATCATCATATGTAAACCACATAACAGGAAGGGCAAGTCTTCCAGAGCATTGGCCAGTGGTGTGTAGTGGACTTTTTGTAGGGGAACCTGCAGAGCCAGACATGCCAGCTTGCAAGGGCAACTGGGGGAGGTGACGTCACATGCGTGAGGTTGTGACATCACATGTGTGAGCATCATGCCTCCCAGGCTTTGGAAAGGAGGCAACTCGATGACCAAATACAATGATACAATATCAATATACACTCTTTATATAATATGAAATATATGAAATCACATAAACAGAAAACTTATGAATCTCTGAAAGTCACAAAATATGCACTCTTAATGGATTCTCTTGAAAACATAAAACCAAATAAACATAAGTCTTATTAGTCTCTGAAACAGTGGGTATATCCGGAATCACTGTTCATAACGTCTGTTTGCGAACTACTTCGGCAGCATTGGACACCATAAACAAAGCTTTCCAGCCTGTTTTCACCAGATAAGAATCTGATATATTGCTTCTTTCAGAGACTTGCATAGTCTTCAAAGAGTTTCAGAGACTTATAAGACTTATGTTTATTTGGTTTTATGTTTTCAAGAGAATTATTATTATTATTATTATTATTATTATTATTATTATTATTATTATTATTAATAATAATTTATTTATACCCCACCCATCTGGCCGAGTTTCCCCAGCCACTCTGGGCTGCTCCCAATCAAGTGTTAAAAACAATACAGCGTTACATATTAAAAACTTCCCTGAACATTAAGAATCCATTAAGAGTGCATATTCTGTGACTTTCAGAGATTCATAAGTTTTCTGTTTATGTGATTTCATATATTTCATATTATATAAAGAGTGTATATTGATATCCTATCATTGTATTTGGTCGTCGAGTTGCCTTGGATATTACTGACTATTGTTTGCAACACAGGCGTTAAATTGTTTGGTTACCTATTTGGAAAGGAGGCGCCAGGCCTCTGACAGGACACTGGAGCTAGGGCTTTGGGAAGCTGGCCTGGCAGAAGAGCTCTTGGATCCCATTGGAGCATTGTGCCTCTATCTCTAAGCCAGGCAGAAGTTTTCTGGGCTTTGGGAAAGTGGCTCCATACTTTAATACTCTAATTTCCCAGGAACATTTAGGGGACAAGCCTCTTCCCCCTAGTCCACTGACCGCACACCACTGGCACAGCTACTTTGGCACCTTGTTCTGGAGACAGAGGGAAGCCCTCTCATTTACTCATAGCTATTTTTTCAGGAAGCTAATCTCTGTGTCTGTCAATATGAGGATTTCACTTGGAAGAAATTGCAGTTTTTAGATCACATGGCAGCACAGAGCCTACTTCTTCCACCAGCCCTTTGACCTAGGGACAAATTGTGCAAAGGCACACATCTATTTGCATCAAAAAGTGTATGTGTTCATCTTGCGTTGGTCATTGCAAGACATTCCCATCCAGCACCCGCTCTTTCTATTTCTATAATCTTATCCTGCGTGTTCAACACTGTGATGTCTTTAGGGTGGCTTACATTAGTGTGTGTGTGTGTGTGTGTGTGTGTCTTGGGGGAATACAGAGAAATAGCAGCAAAGCACAACAGCCTAAACTCAGAGAGCATTGTGGAATAAAACATAGAACCTCTCCTTAGGAGGTTCAAAAGCTGGGGGAAAACAAATAGGTTTTTGGCAACTTTTTAAAAATTTATCAAATTTTATAGACCACTTAATTAAACAAAAAAAACCCCCAAACCTCTATGTGGCTCACCCAAAATAGTATAAAATAATTATCAAAAATCATTAGAGTAGCCTTCAGGGAAAGGCAGGGCATTCTAAAAGTGTTGCCATTTGAAGGCCCTCTCACCAGCTATCACCTACCATCCTTCAGAAATTGGGGGCATTTGGAGAAGACTGTGTGATGGCAATATCATGAGAGGGCAGGCTAGATTGGAGAAGCCACACCAGCAGATTTTTGGGTTCTAAGCCATGTGGGGCTTTAAAGGTACCTGTACTTTGAACTGAGACCGGGAGTCAACAAAGTTGGCAACTCTGTTCTCTCCCCTCTCTGCCTGGATTCCATAACTGTAGGTACTCTGAGCAGAACATGGGCTTCAGGGGAGAGCATGAGGCAAACACATGCCCACGGCCGTATCGGCGCAAGCTGCAAACACCAAGTTGCTGTTGGGGAAGAGGAGGAACATCCATTTTATCTTAAAGGTTTCTAAGATGGTCTTTACTTTGTAGTGTCTGTGGGATATATGGGGAGGAACACAGAACTTTGCATTCAGAAGATCTCATGTTCAATCTCTGACATCTCCAGGTGAAAGGATATGGTAGCACATTGTGTGACACTCTGCCTGGAGGGCCGATTCCAATCATATAAATAATATTGAGCAAGACAGATAGTCTGACCTTGTTTAAAGCAGGTTCCTGTGTTCCCCAACCTTCTAGTAGCTCAAGCACACATGTATATACAGTGGTACCTCTAGTTACGAACTTAATTCGTTCCGGAGGTGCGTTCTTAACTTGAAACTGTTCTTAACTAGAGGCAGGCTTTCACTAATGGGGCGTCTTGTTGCCACTGCGCCGCCAGCATGCGATTTCCATTCTCATCTTGGGGCAAAGTTCTCAACTCGAGGTAACTCTTCCAGGTTAGTGGAGTTTATGACCTGAAACGTTTGTAACCTGAGGCGTTTGTAACTCGAGGTACCACTGTATTCTGAATTCAAGATTTGCTTTTAGGTTGTCTAGGAGTAAGAATTACTCAACCACAGAAGAGACTAGTCATGGCAATTTTCTGGGTTGGGGGGGGGGCAGTGAATTCTTCACTTTTGTTTGCTTGACTTAAATACAGGATAAATACAAGCTAGTCAGGGGTTCCTCTCTTTTCTTAATCTCTCCACCCCCCCCACCCCAGCAGAGCAAGAACATCAGCCTGTTGACATTTTAACCAGCAAGCTTTTCAAATGCAGAACATTTGAACCTGCCTTATATGGAGACAGATTATTGGCCTACTTTAGAGGCAGCAGCAATCCTAGATCTCAAAGTCAGATCTGCTAACCTAATATCCTTTTCACCAGATATCCCAGGGATTGAACCTGTCACATTCAACTCTATCACCAAACTGCTTCCCCCTCTGATTTCAGTCGTGTTACTATGAAATATTATGAATGCATCTGAAGTACGGAATGTTTTTAAGCTACCACCCCCTTCACACAGAGGACCTGTTAACACCTGCATATTCATCACTTCTTGACTGCAACGTGATCCGAGCCACTGCAGATCCCACATCGTGGAAATACAGTTTCGTGTTACCTAAAGCACAATGTTTCTGCAACGGAAGTGGCTCAGACCCAGGACATGGAGTTATGAAGTGTTAAGGAGGCACGTGGGGAGAGCAATTGATGCATATATGTGTTTGAGCCAGTCTTGAAAGATGTGCTGAGCTGAGTGGCTCAGTCAAGAATAGTATCAAGGGCTTAAGGGGGAACAATAAACAGACTCCGTCTTGTACTACTTGTGAGCCGCAAGCAAGTTGCAGCATACCAGCCCCACATTGAGGCCTGCCAGGTGTTGGATAAGTCCCCTCCCCGGTTTTTAAAGGCCCCCCCCCAAGCAAAAAGAGATGTATTGAGCTCCTGCTTGGCTATCTGGCTGGTGGGCTGCAAGCTAAGATAAAATATAGGATATCCCTACACAATTTCACTGAAAACCATTCTCCCAAATGGAGCACCAGCCATAGATAACCCTATAGAAACAAAGTACAGAATACATAAACCCAGAAAATATCCTAGATCTCTTAGCTTCTGATCTTGGGAATGCTACTTAATACCATAGATTTGGCATGTTTGAGATGGAATACTGAATAAAGCCAGTGGCCCTAAGCACACATATATGAAAGTAAACTCTTCTGAAGTCATAGGACTAATGTCCAGATAAATCTGTGGGTTTTTTTTTGTGGGATCAGGCGGAAAGTGTCACAAAATTATTGTGAAACCCAGCCAGATGGGCGGGGTATAAATAATAATTGCAGTAATCAGGGAAAATATTTTTCCACATTCTTCTCTTGCTGCTTTTTATGAACACTAGATTCCAAAATCAGTAAGCGACAGAATGTTTGCTGGACTTCCATGGGATATTTTGTAGAAACTGCTGGGTTTTCCACACCTCCCTCGCCTCATCCTCAGATTTCCTTTAATCAAGACTTTAAAATTATTACTGAGTATAGATCAAGAATATCAAATATGTTAATCCAAAACCTAATCAGATGTAATCTCAATCCTGCACTGAAATATTTGTAAGCAATTTATCAAACTCAAGCATGGATGGGGTTTGCAGAGCAAAAGCTCTGTAGCTCACAATTTTTGTGGCACCTTATCAATACAGTTCTCTCTATGGGCTGTTTGGAGCGATATTTACCTCCTTAGTGCTCCAGTCTTGAGCACACTTACTTGGGATGTTTAATTGAATGGATCAAACTTCTCTCTGTGTCATGCAAACTTCCTAAATAGTATGAACATAATAACATTGCACAAAAATAACAAGGCACCCAAGGTCCATTGATATGATCATACTGAATCAGTATGACATAGCTGACTTTATATCATAGCTGATGGTGATGACTGAAAACATTTATGTTTTAATTGCATTTAAAAGAAGTAATGAAAAACACAGTTGTACATTCTAACAAACTTTACATGTGAAGGCAGAATAATACAAAAGGAGTGCAGATACCATATGGGATTTATAGTAAAACGATGGATGCAAAACAGTGACAAAAAACTTTCAAAAATAATAGGTAGCCCCTGCCAGCAAATGTTTCAAATTTTAAGCTGAATAATTATCAATGATTACCACTCGTTTTATTTAGATGCACTTTCTTTTTTTGTTGCATAGCTTAAAATATTGCTGCACCATCTCCACTATGTCTCATGATGCCTGCGACAGTTTTTCCTTAAACAAAAAAAAATCAGGAGAGTTTTGTTTTTTTAAAAATCACCTCTTCTCCGTTACATAATATATCATTTCTAATTATTATAAATACATCAGTTTTTTTAAACTCATCTGATCTGAGTAGCATGCATTGGTATAGTTACTGTACAATTAAAACACTGTTGCAGACTTTTAGACACAGTGTGCGTTTTCTTGGCTCCACAATTTTATTTAGACACACTGCTCAGCAAAAATGGAACAAACAAGATAGGAAGGGGGGAAATTAAACCTTAAAAATTCCAGCTAAAACAGAATCTCACAGTGCTTACCAAGTTCCATCTGGAATTAAATACCGATAAGTAAAATCATTTATTCATCTATTCTTATTTTAATTATTATTGTTTACACAGAGATTATTATTTTTTAAATGCCCCACAATAGTTGACACACTTTAGAACTTAGCAAACACGCTTTTTTTTTTTTTAAAGTAGAGGCGCACCGATTAGACGGGGCAAAAGCGTCAGATTTATCATAATTAGAGAAGAGAGGTAAATGACCGCTTATTTATTTATTTGTTTGTTTCCACTTTTCCCTCATTAATTATGAAAAACTGCATTTAATTCATCTTGCATGGTGAGAGACTGGCTGCGCAGATGTAGGTCATATGGGAAGTGGCTTTCTGCAGGCAACCTGAACACAGAATTCTGCCCAAGGGGACCCCTGGGTGGCACAGGACAATAATGCATGCCGTAATTGTAGTTTTTGTCATAGTCCAAAGCTGCTTCTTGCTTGAGGGAAAATATCCCATTATAGTTAATTGGGGAAGGACTTAAGGGACCTTCGAACTGGGGGCTGGAGCATTCGGGAGAAGTGCTCTCGTAGAAGGACTCGTAAGCACTGCAATAATTGTAGGGTTTCATGGTCTTGGAATTGTCGAGGGTCCCGTGACCTGGGGGTGTGCTCAGCTCTGGGCTGTGGTAGGGGGGATAGAAAGTGGAGTAGGGAGATCGGCCGTGATGGGCCACCTCCCCGCTCTGACCCATCAAGAAACTTCTGGCGTTGAGTTGTAGGCATCCTGCGACCAAGTTTGTGGTGGGCTGAGAGAGACCTTTGCATAAGTTCTGGACAAACGTCAGCAGGTCAGGCCTCTTGCCAATCCGTAAGATTTCGGAGAGAGCCCAGATGTAATTTTTAGCCAGCCTCAAAGTTTCTATTTTAGACAGTTTTTGCGTCTTGGAGTAACAAGGGACCACTTTCCTTAAGCTGTCCAGCGCATCGTTGAGGCCGTGCATCCTGTTCCTTTCTCTGGCATTGGCTTCCTGTCGCCTGAATTTGACCCTCTCGATTCTCATCTTGGTGGTCTTTTTTTTCCGAAGGCCCCTCCTCCTGGGCAAACCGTTTTCGTCTTCCTCCTCTCGGTCATCTTCCACCTCCTCTTTCTCTGTATCTTCCGCTGTCGACCGTTTGATGCTTTTCCCCTGGTGTGTAATCTGCTTTGCAAAGCTTTCGGGTTTCTTGATTTGCTTTGGGTCTTCACTTTCTCTGGAAAACTTTCTGCACATCTGGGACTCTGGCACTACAACAGACTCATCAAATGGTAGCGTTAACATGGCGTTATAATCTTACGTGACCTGAAAGAATGCCAGCACAAGGATTTAAGTGTATCCATTTGTGAAGGTTACATTTATTATACATATTTTCAGTTACGTTTTTACATAATTACCAGTACTGAGAATAATGACTTGTGCATATTTCGGTAGGTGCATACACACCCACAAACATCGAAGAAATACAGCCAATTCTTCAAAATTGTTATCATTTGCTATTTTTATGCATTGAATTGGTCCAAATGTCTACGTCAAAAATGCAATATAACTATCAGAAGAAAAACATTGGCAATTAAGGAAAGTTAAATTGAAAATCAATTATTTTCCCTTTTAATTTTTTTTTTTTAAACCCAAATTTACAGAACATCTAAAAATGTGGAATTGATAAAAAATAATTATAAAATGCATACATTTCAACTATCCAAGAACTCTAGAGTTTCAAATGAGTCAAGGCAATAGACTTAAAAAAATAAAATTAATCAGTTCGGTAATAGTAGAAATGCCATTAACTTTTTAATTCTAATTATTTGTTTGCACACATTCTTCCACAAATCATCACAGTCAAGTCTGAACTGATTGAAAAGAATTAAAATGGAAAAGAAGGCAAATGAATCATTCAGTGACTCAATTAATACGAAGAGAGGCTTTTTCTAATGGTCGGGATGAAAATGTGTGATACATGGATTATTTCTTTCCTATTAAAGCAGGATAGTGTAAATACCAAACATTTGCAGAAGGCATTTGGCAATAAATTGCACGCTTTCCTTTTATTCGATAGAAGGTGGGGGGGGGGGAGATCTGAAACAAAATTTCCTAATTTTAAAAATAACTGGTTTTTTTCATTAAAAAACAAAACAAAAACCAGAAGCGAAGCTAAACCCCATCACATTCTATTGTAGCATCTGTGTTCTTCAAGGAACAGACGTTTCCCTCCAGCTAATATCTGACAGGAATGGACTGAGGATTCTGACTGCAATTGTGCACGTGTGTTCAGAATTCAGAATGAAAAGCGGGGAAGGGGGGGAATGTTGAGAGAGAAACAATTTGCTTCTCCTCGTATTGTTCCTGCCCCTATACTCACTTTTCAAGCAGCATATATCAGGATTTTCAAACTGGCCAACAAATAACGCAAATGCAAATTCGCAAAACAAGGAGGTGAGGGACTTTTAAACAGGCACATTTTTAAAAAACAAACAAACAAAACAAAACTAAGCCCCTTATCAAAAGATGTAACTCTCTGAGTATTGTCCATAGCCCGCTTACGGTATTACATAATCGGTGAAAGTATGCAACAACATTTAAGAAACACTGAAACAGATGATGAAGAAGGAAGCACAGCATTCATAAAACACACGGCTTTGTAACCTGTACCTTTCACATACTTGCATGCACACTCAGTTAAATAATATAATATCGGTATTATAAATGAATTTGCATTACCTTGGCCTTAAAAAAAGTCTTTCAATAGCCAGTTTTCATTTTTGCCTTCCAAATCTTTTTCAATCTGTCTGTCGCATCGTCTCCTGGAGTCTAGATCTGTGTATATCTGCACTATCTCATTGATCTCTAAAAAGTGACATTGATGCCAACTGCCAGAGCTGGTACCCATGCCATCTGCTGGTGACGTCACAGGGCAGAGAAAACCATGTGATCTTTTCTCCTGGGACCTTCATTCTGCACTGATCATCTGGCATCCCTGTTAGTGGGTACCAGCATTCATGTATCAACACAGAAGGTTAGGCTGATAGGGGAGGGGGGGGGAGAGAGAGAGATAGATAGAGAATCCACACCAGCGTTTCAGATGCAGTAGGTGCAGTTCTGTGAGTTTTGTCGAACAGGCAGAAATGTCAACATTTCACTTTTATCCCTATCCACAGGTATATCTGCTTTCCGCTTGATAATAAGCCGGTGTTTATTGAAGAAAGGGTTTCTGTCGTATTGATCAGAATGCCATGAGCACACTTGGGGGCTTTGAAGAGAGGAGCCGCTCTCCATGAAAAAGTGGGAATCGGGAGAAGGGTCTGGCCACTCCTAACTTAAGCAACTCTGGCTCAGGTGTGAACTAGTCTCTGACCCTCGCACGACTGGGCACCGTGTGTGAGTGCGTTCACGTTCCAAAAATTATCTCTCTGAATTTGAATCCATCTGTGCTTGACTTGGACTTGGTGCATGAAACAATTTCAGTTTCTTTCTTTGCCGTGCAGTTCTATACATGTCTGTTCGGAAGGAAGGGCAATGATTTCAGGAGGGCAGTCTCGGTGATTTTGATACATTATGGAAGAGACAAAAAGAGAGAGAGAGGGAAAGAAAAGCAGAAAGAATCAACTTAGAATTACATGGTGGCTTCTGCTTCCAGATGCACACTGATATTGCCACCCCGTCTTTGCCCGATTTCATTATAACCCACCCCAGATAATATTACAGAACAGGCAAAGTATTTTCACTTATCTTCTTTTCTAATTGCTTGCCTTAAAAACACACACCGATTAAAGAAATATTCTCCCTACTCCAGATTATCCTTCCACTCTTTATATCTGCCTCTTTATTCCTTTTTGCCCTCTGAATTCTCTTTCTTTTGCTGGTAGCTGCTTCTCCAGAACTAACAGTCCCCCCCCCCCCCATTTTTTGTCATGTTATCATCATTAACAACAGCGGGCAAGAAATGGTTAAATGGAGCCAGCAATCTCGTCCTGCACCCCCCCCCCCCTTCAGCAAAGCATGCCAGAGTGCCTCTGGCAAACTCCACCTTGTTTTTTCTGGAGTAGCACATCTCCAGGAAGTCATATGCATAATCGATATTTAAATGTATTGCTTGACATGGGAAATAAAGTGTTCTTTTTTAAAATATAAAAAAATTCCTCGTGCAACGTTGTTCCTCTTGCAACTTTCCCCACTCGAACTAAAAACACAACAGCACAATTTGCTTTTTGAATTAAAGTAATCCCTGGCAGAGCTGCCATTGTTATGGGTCTGTGTCAGCATTTCCAGTATGACTTTATTCTCTCTCCCACCCCCCAAACATTCCCGACCACCCCGCTTTCTCAACAAAAAGGTTTAATGACTCATCGCCTTTAATTCACAGTGGACCCAGTTTTGACATTACTGTTCCTTGATCTTGGTCCTATTATTAATACAAAATTCTTTTTTTTTAACTGTTTGGGTATTTAAAAAGAAAAGAGGAAATGTGCTTTAAAAAACCAATTTAAGCCACTATTTTATATGCCTCTAGTAGCAGCTAGAAATCTAGCTTAAGGATCTCACATTCTCTACTTTTTTTACTGCCATAAGAAGATACAGGCCATTAGCTCGTAATCTAAATTAGGCGTGTGTGTAAAAAGAAATACATCTCAATGGGGGCAAGGTTTTAAACTTGGGTGGCAAGTGGCCTCCCACAAGCCATATACTCAAAGCTTATTGAACAAGTCTTTCCATCTATTGCTGAATACTTTAATCTTTGTTAGGTTTTACTTTCTATGAAACAGAGTGGTGACCCTTATTTTGTGGTAAGAAAAAAAAAAGGATGCATTTTTGCAAGGTCCCGAGGCCAGTTGATAGCCCTTTAACAGATTTTGTATGTTCTGTGTGCTACAAATACCAAGTTACAGATCCCTGAACAGCGAGACCCTGTTTTAAGTGTCACACACAAAAAAACCAGTGAACATTCAAAACTCTAGCACAGTGTTACATAGTAATAAATTGCCATGCTACGAACTGTAATATTTCCAATCAGTGTAAAATGATTTCCCCTCATTCTCCTGTTAAGTTTTTTTAAAAAACAACAACAAAACAATTGCAAAATATGTTTCATATTACCGCGAATATGATCAAATCAGGAAAGTCTCTATTAACATTCAATTTTGCAATCTTTTAAATCCATCATGCAGCTTTTTAACAGTTTTCAAAAAAATCGCTGTGATACAAAATAGCAGCAGCAGCAGCAGCAGCAAGATTTTAAAAGCATCTTCTGTACACGCCTAATAACTTTACATAAAGATTCTCCCTGCCTTCTGCTACCTATTTCACAATACAACCCCATGATATGCAAACCACATGCATGCCTATTAATACGCATGCACCATTTTGTAACGTTCTTCATCTAGAAGGCCAAAAGAATGATATTCAATATCCAATACATCCAGTTCCTAATTATGGGCCAAATTCTGTGGGCGCCATGCGCAATGGTGCTGCTTTCAGCCGTTGAGAAGATCAGATGCCTAGTGATCTGATTGCATAAGAAGGGCCTGTATTTCAGAAAGACCTGTTGTGTAAAATTATGGGAATATCCTAAATAATAATTTCAAAACATGGGTTTACCAGCAAATCAGTGCACCACAGAAAACATAACACCCCAAAGTTCCCCTTCCTTGTTTTTTCTTTTTCTTTTTCTCTTTCTTTCTTTCTTTCTTTCTTTCTTTCTTTCTTTGGAAGTGCAGCAAGAGAAGAAACTGGTTTGAATATGTGCAGAGCATTCAATGCCTCTAGCTTATTGCTGCTCCTCTCCCAGCAAGGAAGCTAGGAGAACAACAAGCTAGGAGAGAAACATCTGGAGAACAAACCCAAGAGGCTTCTAGTAGGGTCATGAAAAGCTGCCTTACCCTTCCTCACACCAATGGTCCATCTAGCACAATATTGTGTGTCAAGGTCCCCAAGCCACCCCCCAATAATTCACACATCAATTTTTGTTTAGATTTTTGGCATGATTTTGGCCACAACTTTATTTAAATACACCCAAGTGAGTGGTTGCTTAGGCATTGGTTCCGACTATCTGTCCTTGCCCAGGGACAGAACTGACTTCCGGATTCTAGCGGAAGCCAGTCAGGGAAACAATTTTGGGGAGAAATGAAGCTGGGCCTCAGTCCCTCACTTCTCACCCTCATGCTCCTGGTGGCTTGCACGGCCCAAGTCCGATGCCAGGGACAAGGGCGACAAGAATGGCAAGCCCCTGTATTCCTTTAACGGAATTCCCTTTCCGCACCACCATTGGAGGGGTAGGCACTTACCCCTCCACCAATCAATTTGAACCAATGCCTGACCGCCAACCTTACAAGTTGTGACGATTTGCTACGCAGTAGGCAAAAACCAAATGGCACCAGCCAATCAGCCAGATGGAGAAAATTCCTACCAGGCCCCTGCCTCAAAGCAGACGACCCCATAACAGGCATAGCAAGGTCAAGCGAACAACCCCCCCCCCCAATACAGGGAGGGTGGGCGGGTGATCCGGTGTAAGCAGCCAAGAGGACGCCCAAAGCTGGGTGTCCAGCATTTAAAACCTCTGACTCCTCCTTCAAAATTGGCAACAGGCAATTCTCCCCAGCGACCCAATTAACCAATTCACCACCTGGGTCTCTCCACAAATCCGCCCAGCAACAATGGGTGGCTTGTATCCCCCGCCGCAACACGTGCTCTCTGCTAGGGAGAACACGTTTTGTCCACACACTGACTGGCAACAGCTCGCCATGTTTTCTCCCTGGAGATTAAACCTGGGAAATCTTGCGTGCAAAGAATATGCTCTGTCCACTGAACTACAGCCCTTCCCCAATTATTGCCAATTATTTTGTGCTGCTAATTATTTTGTTAAAACATTCCAAGTGCTTTTAACAAAATGCCCCCCACAAAAAATTAATGAGGTGCCATTTGGGAAGTGGTGTTCTACTTTTGTTCCCTCCCTTTAAGCAGGCATCTCCCACACCCGGCCATCATGTTGGGTGACACATGTGGCTGTTTAGAGACCAGTGACACTCTCCAAGTGTCCCTGTTTTCCAGGGACAACCTTATATTTATGGGAGCCATCCCAGTTTCTGATTTGATCCCAGAATGTCCTGTTTTCCCCTATTTTCATTGGAGAAACATTAATTGGATGCCCCTATTTTCCTTGGAGAAATGTTGGAGAGCATGGAGTTATGTGGCCCCTGAGCCAAGGAGATAAGATACAACCTTTAGAAGACATCTGAAGGCAGACCTGTATAGGGAAGGTTTTTTTAAAAAATGCTTAATGTTTTATTATGTTTTTATGTATGTTGGAGGTCGCCCTGAGTGTCTGGGGCAACCCAGCCAGGTGGGCAGCGTATTAATAATAATATTGTTGTTGTTGTTATTTAGGACATTCCTATTTTCATCGGAGAATTGTTGGAGGGTATGCTGACTATGTGGGATGCGGGTGGCGCTGTGGGTTAAACCACAGAGCCTAGGGCTTGCTGATCTGAAGGTTGGCGGTTCGAATCCCCATGACGGGATGAGCTCCTGTTGCTCAGTCCCAGCTCCTGGCAACCTAGCAGTTCGAAAGCACATCAAAGTGCAAGTAGATAAATAGGTACCACTCTGGCGGGAAGGTAAACAGCTTTTCCGTGCGCTGCTCTAGTTTGCCAGAAGCGGCTTAGTCATGCTGGCCACATGAGCTGTACACCGGCTCCCTTGGCCAGTAAAGCAAGATGAGCGCCGCAACCCCAGAGTCATCTGCAACTGGACCTAATGGTCAGGGGTCCCTTTACCTAACAACAACAACAACAATTTATTATTTATACCACACCCATCTGGCTAGGTTTCCCCAGCCACTCTGGGCGGCTTCCAACAAAACACTAAAATACAATAACCTATTAAACATTAAAAGCTTCCCTAAACAGGGAACTGCCTTCAGATGTCTTCTAAAAGTTTGGTAGTTATTTTTCTCTTTGACATTTGGTGGGATGGCGTTCCACAGGGTGGGCGCCACTACCGAGAAGGCCCTCTGCCGGGTTCCCTGTAACTTGGCTTCTCTCGCAGTGAGGGAACTGCCAGAAGACCCTTGGAGTTGAACCTCAGTGTCCGGGCAGAACGATGGGGTGGATTCGCTCCATCAGGTATACTGGACCGAGGCCGTTTAGGGCTTTCAAGGTCTGCACCAACACTTGGAATTGTGCTCTGAAACATACTGGGAGCCAGTGTAGGCAGCGGCGTAGCGTGGGTTGTCAGCACCTGGGGCAAGGCAAGTAATTTGCGCCCCCTAACCCCTAACCTGCCGCCGCTGCCAGCTTCTTCTTGCTGCTGCCTGGGCTGGGGTATTTACGGTAAGGTAGCCACAGTGGCGGCGGGTCCGTGTCAGGTGATCTGAGGCGAGTTGCCGCTGGCGCTGCCGCCCAAACGACGCCGCTTGCCCGGAGGAGGAGGGCAGAGAGGCGAGGAAAATGCAACATGGCCCAGCAGCTGCAGCAGCGGCGGTGGCGGCGGGGCTGTGAGGAGGGGCTGCCTGGCGCGCCCTCCGCGGCCCTGACACGCGGGGACCACGGCGAGCGCTGAGAGTCGCTGCCTGCTGGACGCCTTCAGCCCGGACGCGCGCACAGCTCATCGGTTCTGCGAGACATGGGGCTCTGCTACAGCCTGCGCCCGAGGCTCTTCGGCGACTCCGGAGGTGGCGAGCGCCCCCCCCAGATGTTGCGCCCGGTGCGGCCGGCCCCCCTGCACCCCCATGCTACGCTACTGAGTGTAGGTCTTTCAAGACCAGTGTTATATGGTCTTGGCGGCCTTTACCTTTTATGCTGACCACATGGTTGGGGCTGGTTGTTTTTTTTTAAAAAAGCCCATGACCCTTTAGCCTTTGCAGGAGACTTGATGCCGCAAGGTGTGTAGGACTTGGCTAAAAGTGTAGTATATAGGAAGTGCCTGCTGAGATGAGTGGTTTGTTTCAAAGCGCACAGCATGTTCTAAATTAAATGTAAGGCACAAAGGATATTGAGCAATTAAACTTACACTGTATTAACAGAAGTGATAAAAAATAAAAAACCCAAACCACACAGAAGCAAGAAGGTTTGAAGCGAAGCTTTGTCACACATGCTTAAAGTGAAGGCACATTCTTCGTTCACAAAGCGTGTTCTCCTTCATGGAGAGCACGTGTTGCGATGCGGTCTGCTGAGCCACTCCTCTGTTACCAGGCAGGGTCTCTAAAGATGGCCTGGGGCAGTGATTGGTTCACTGGGTTGCTGGAGTAAAAGTTATGTTGCAATTTTGGTGGGAGGGGTAAAATGTTTAAATACTCTGCACGCAGCCTGGAGCTTTCTCTTTGCTGCGTGCAACGGATCACCTGCCCACCCGCCCTTGAGTAAGGGGTTGTTGCATTGACCTTGCTATGCCTGTCATGGGGTCGTCTGCCGTTGGGGCAGGGGCTTGGTAGGAATTTTGTCCATCTGGCTGATTGGCTGGGCCATTTGGTTTTTGCCTAATGCGTAGCAAATCGTCACAACTTGTAAGGTTGCGGTTAGGCATTGGTTATAAATTGGTGGAGGAGGGGTTAGGATAGGCTGGGCCTGCCCCTCCATGGTTGCTGCGGAAAGGGAATTCCGTTAAAGGAATCCTGGGGCTTGCCATCTTTTCGTCCAATCCCTGGAATGGGACTAGGGCCGGCAAGCCTTCGGGGAGCAGGCGGGTGAGAATTGAGGGTCTGTGACTCAGCTCCATTTCTCCCCGACTTGCTTTCCCCCGCACTGTCTTTCGGTGGTGCCCGGAAGTCAGTTCTGTCCCCAGGCGGGGGGACAGATAGTCTTAACCAATGCCTAAACAACCACTCACGGTTTTGTATTTAAATAAAGTTGTGGCCAAAATTATGCCAAAAACCTTAAACAAAAATTAAGTGTGCGTTGTGAGTTATTTGGGGGGTGGCTTGGGGACCTCGACACGCAACACCCCCAACTTTGAAATACAGCCGTTTCTCTTTTTTGCGATATAAAGAAATGGCGATTGGGAGCAGGTATATAGTGCCACTTCTGAAGGGGTAAGCAGACTTCTTGTTGCATTTGAACTTGGCTTATGCAATCCTGTTAATTTTAGCAAACTTTTGCTTCATGACAAGATCAGAGTCTTAAGTGAAATAAGCAAATGTCGGCTAATTATAGTCAAACCTCTTGTTATCGAAAAATGTTGTCTTGGGTGCGAGGAATACCATAATACCTAGCAAGTATTAGTTGAGTGACTAGCACTTGGAAATTAATATTTCGGTTTCTTCAGAGCAAAGCAAAGAGGGTCAACTAACCTTTAATTCTATTTGAAAATGAGAGGAAATGTGCTCTAGTGCTTAGTTAAAGGTACCCCTGCCCGTACGGGCTAGTCGTGTCCGACTCTAGGGTTGTGCGCCCATCTCACTTAAGAGGCCGGGGGCCAGCGCTGTCCAAAGACACTTCCGGGTCACATGGCCAGCAAGACAAGCTGCATCTGGCGAGCCAGCGCAGCACACAGAAACGCCGTTTACCTTCCCGCTAGTAAGCGGTCCCTATTTATCTACTTGCACCCGGGGGTGCTGTCGAACTGCTAGGTTGGCAGGTGCTGGGACCGAGCAACGGGAGCGCACCCCGCCGTGGGGATTCGAACCGCCGACCTGATGATCGGCAAGTCCTAGGCGCTGAGGTTTTACCCACATTGCCACCCACGTCCCTTAGTGCTTAGTTACCTGGATGCAAAACAGAATCTATTACTTGTGTGTGTGTATTCCTAATATTAACTCATACAGAACAGCTTTTAAATAAAAAAAAAATGATTAAATATTCCAATTAGCAATTAGCATTCAGCATGAATTAATTATGAATTTCAACATTTAGTTCTTGATCACCTATATGTAATTCTTAAACTAACACCTTCCTTTATTGAAAAAAGTGGAACTTTGCTTTCTAGACTGTACCCACCCAGATCAGAAAACAATTTCACCAATTTGAATTAATGCCTTGTGTTCAGTAAGTTGTAGGAACAAACTTGAGTAAAAGATCTATGTGTCACACTAACTCATTTGCAGGAGTCAAATGTTTGCCTCAATGAATTGGTCTGTGAAATGGCAGCACTGCTTGGCAGCTCTGTGGCTTTTTCCAGACCACCATATTACTGGCTCTAGGTAGCCACTAGATTGATTGATTGATTGATTGGACACCCCCACCCATCTGCTTTTTAGCCAAAATGGTTATCAGATCTTTCCCAAGAACGTTTACAAAATCAGTAGTTGCCCTTAACATTCCACTGCAGCCTCCCTGGTTGCCCATGCCATGTGACTGAAAAAAGCCCTGTGGGAGTGTGTGTGTATATATGTATGTGTATATATATATATACACACACACACACACACACACAAACACACACATATATACATACACACTCACACACATACACACAAACAAAAAAGAAACAACAAAAAAGGTTCTCTCGAACCTTCAGATCTCCCTCCCTCCATTAGTTCCATTTATAATTTTAGTCCTGCATCTTGTACTGTAATCTATCTATTATATATCCATAGCATCCAAAGTTCATTTTACTTTACAAGTGTTATTGTATTCCTACTAGTGATTTCAACTGTTTACAGTGGTCTCTAATATACGTTATAAAGTTATTCCAATCAATAAAAAATTTGGTCTTCCTGGTTTCTGATTTTCCCCGCATTTAGGTGCCTTTAATAAGGGCACTAAAAAAACCCCCAAAAGCAATAAACAGCTCTCATTGGCCTTCCACATTTAGAGAAAACCACAAGGATGTCATGGGGGTTCCTGAAATGCAGGCACCTGGGGAGGCTGCAAAATGCAGATCACGAGGGAGATTGCTTGCAGACATAACCCCACTTGGCTTCTTCAAAGGTAAGGTCAGTGCAACAAAGCCCTAGCTCTGCCCACATAAGAATTTCATCATTTTGCCATTCTTTTGATAATTTTGTAATGCAACTTTCCCCCTATTAATTGCTCTTGCTCTCCCGAATGGAAGAAATTTTTCGTACCGCGTTAGTTTCACTCATCCTTTAGTTACATAATATCTGCAAAGAATAGCATGGCCAGGAATTCCTTTCTACCATGCATCTCTAAATAGGAAAGGAACAAAATGAATAGAGAATAAATATTTGGCTCCCGGATTTGAAAAGCTTCCAGATATTTTTCTTTCTTTTTTAAAAAAACTTTACATCTCAGTAACAGTAAGTGAACCTTCCTGTTCCTTCCTCCACCCCCACTATGTTTCCAAAGCTATTTTAACACATGCAGTACAAAAGAAAAGATAGGCTTTGTTAAAAAGTTTAATGTCCTTAATTAGTAGAATTGTCGGACTAATTAGAATACCAATTAGAATTGGCAGGGCTATCGTTAATTTGGATGCGCTGTGGTCTAGTGTTAATTGCTAGTCAACCTATAGTTGGTAGAAGCAGGACTAAGTAGATAAACGCACAGGCACACAGAAAAAAACTATTTTAAATGTTAAGGGTCCATAACCATAATGATCTTCATGGTCGATGCATACTTAGGGAGTCTTTAATTCAGGGAGATGTTGATGGAAAGTTAACAACTGCAAGTGCAAAGATCTCCGTGGCTCCAAATGAAAGCCTCAAACTTTATACGGTGATCCGAGTTTTGCATTTTGCATTTTCTTCTTCTTCAAAATACAAATGTAATTGGGATTCTTTTGCGATAGACACTAATGTTAACCGCTGCCAAAATAATGTTATGCAAAGATGTTTCAGTAAGGCATCTCAAAAGATGCCGTTGGCTGGTTGGGACAATATAGAAACCCAGAATCAAGGAAGGCAAGGCAAAACAGCGCATATGTCAGTATATACATTGCATGCTGTTAATTGAAGGGAGAGCTTTATTCTACGTAGACAGTAAGGAGTTCCCCAACATGAGTTCACCATCATCATCAAGCTTTTATTCGACCATCAGTCAGAAAAAGAAAAAAAAAAATTGTCAATACACAGTTTAAACATCCAGGAAGATTTTAGAACTTAGCCAACACTAAAATGGGCTAAACTGATAGTCCCATATCAATACAGTCAATTATAGTCTTGCGATGCTTAAAAGCTAAAAAAAGAAATTTGACCCAACATGAGTTGAAAATATGGATGAGGGGGCCGAGGAAGTGTGCTGGCTAGTCCAGCCTTTGCCAAGGGGTCTTTGCCAGCCACATACTGCATTGGCAGTGTGTGGTAGCAATATGGAGAGCCTCTACACATATATCAAGCACAGGGCTAGTCCATGCTATGGGGATGGTTGTGCCAAGGTGAATTCAAATACTGGGGCAAAGCTGGCTTACATAGCAGCAGCAGCAGCAACAGCAGCAGTAGCGCGTAGGGCTACCTGGTGCAACCTCTTCCTGAGTGCTTGGACACAGAGAAATGGTGGAAGGAACCAGCTGGGAAACCCCGAAGGGAAAAAGACTCAGAGCCCAGGGATTGGTGATGACGATGAGTGGTCGGAGAAGAGGGAGCAGACTGGAGGAATAATGATGATTATTACCTTTCTTTCTTTCTTTCTTTCTTTCTTTCTTTCTTTCTTTCTTTCTTTCTTTCTTTCTTTCTTTCTTTCTACCCCATCCATCTGGCTGGGTTTCCCCAGCCACTCTGGGCGGCTCCCAACAGAATTAAAAGCACAATAAACCATCAAATATTAAAAACTTCTCTAAACAGGGCTGCCTTCAGATGTCTTCTAAAAGTCAGATAGTTGTTTATTTCCTTGACATCAGATGGGAGGGCGTTCCACAGGGCGGGCGCCACCACCGAGAAGGCCCTCTGCCTGGTTCCCTGTAACCTCACTTCTCGCAGTGAGGGAACCGCCAGATGGTCCTCGGAGCTGGACTTCAGTGTCCGGTCTGGATGATGGGGGTGCAGACACTCCTTCTGGTATACTGGACCGAGGCCATTTAGGGCTTTAAAGGTCAGCACCAACACTTTCAATTGTGCTCGAAAACGTACTGGGAGCCAATGTAGGTCTCTAAGGACCAGTGATATGTGGTCTCGGTGGCCGTTCCCAGTCACCAGTCTAGCTGCCGCATTCTGGATTAGTTGTAGTTTCCAGGTCACCTTCAAAGGTAGCCCCATGTAGAGCGCATTGCAGTCATCCAAGCGGGAGATAGCTAGAGCATGCACTACTCTGGCAAGACAGTCTGTGGGCAGGTAGGTAGGAGGAGGTGTCAGAAGCTGAAGAGGTAACAGGGCCTGGTGAGCTGGGAAAGTCTGTAGTAGAGAGAGGTCAGAGCTCTGAGTGGGATGAGAGAGGCCAAGGGATGAGCCAGGATGGTGAAGAGGCACAGGTGTCTCCTCCTCCTGCTGTGATAAGCGCCCTCTCTTCTGGTCTTCCAGAACCAGAAGAGGCGTGAAGAGGGTGGAGGAGAAGTTGGCTGCATGCATGCGCAGTCTCTGATTGCTTGTGAAAGGCCTGCAGAGGAGGCTACTTAGATGGTTGTTAAGAGGTTAGGGACTATCAGTCTCGGCAACTGGTTTTCATGGAGCAAGACTGGGACTGAGCTGCTCTGCTCATTAGGCCTGACACTCAACCAAGTCTGTGGAGACTGTGTTCTTGCTCATAGAGTGTTAACTCCAACCTGGAGCTGTGTGATTACTAACCGTCACTCACCTATGACAGAAAATGTGTAAATGTCCTTGTGTAAGCCCATTAAGTCTTCTACTGACCTATACAGTCCTATGTTTCCTACTCAGAGTGCGCAAAGGCAAAGGAAGGGAGTATGTTTTTAGGAGGCCTTGCAGGGCTGAGGATAGCGATGGGGTGTGCTGACGTCATGAAACCCCAGTCCCCTCAATTGCGGGGGCAAGGTGGCGCACATGGTGAATACTGCACTTTTGTGAGATTGAAACCAATTGTGCAAATGCAAGTAGTTGGAGGATACATAGCCACAGTTGCTCAAGAGAGGAAGCTGTTAATGGCCGCCCAGGGTGGACGGCTGTTGTGATCCACTGTGCCGCTCCTTACGCCTCTGGAGCCTCGCCATCTTGTTTGTGGCTGTTAGCTACTTCCCCGGCTGCCACAGAGCATCTTGGGTCCACACCAGGCCTGCTGTTCAAATTCAGCCTATCCATGGCAGCCAGGGGGGTGGAACCAGGGGGGCAGACCTGGAGGCTGCAGTTTTCCCTCAGGTCCGCCCCCCACCCACAGAAGCAGGCCAGCGCTGTACTCAGCAACTCAGTCGGCCAGGAAATTAATAAAGTTGTGGCCTTTTAAATCCCAGACAGTTGTCATGCATTTCTTTCTACCCCTTAGCCGGCCAGGCTTTTGGGGGAAGAGACCCTACGGTTGGGTACGCAATGGCCTGATTTGCCACTTCACAGAGGTGAGTTTTGCCTCAAACAATAGGGCTCAGACCAAATTCCACTTTCTGAGCAGAATTCAGGAAAACTCTAATACTATCCCTATTTCTTAAAAAAAAAAAGCTATGTGTTTTTTTTAAAGAACTGCAGGGTCTTACACATGGGTAGGCAAACTAATGCCTGGGGACTGGATCTGGCCCAATTGCCTTCTAAAACTGGCCCCCAGATGGTCTGGGAATCAGCATGTTTTTACATGAGTAGAATCAGCATGACTAAGCCTTTCTGGTGAACCAGAGCAGTGCACGGAAATGCCATTTACCTTCTCACCGTAGTGGTACCTATTTATCTACTTGCACTTTGACGTGCTTTCGAACTGCTGGGTGGGCAGGAGCTGGGACCCAACAAAGGAGCTCACCCCGTCATGGGGAATCAAACCACCGACTTTCCAATTGGCAAACCCTAGGCTCTGTGATTTTAGACCACAGTGCCACCCGCATGGTGTATTGGTTAAGAGCAGTGGACTCATAATTTGGTGAACTGGGTTTGATTCCCCGCTCCTCCACATGCAGCTGCTGGGTGACCTTGGGCTAGTCACACTTCTCTGAAGTCTCTCAGCCTCACTCACCTCACAGAGTGTTTGTTGTGGGGGAGGAAGGGAAAGGAGAATGTTAGCCGCTTTTGAGACTCCTTAGGGTAGTGATAAAGCGGGATATCAAATCCAAACTCTCTAATTTACATACCTAAGGCAACCTCGTCAAAATACTTTCCAGTTGTCTTAACTGATAATCCCTGGGCACTTGTGGCCAGGAGGTGGCAACCTAGTAGTAGCCTACAAATGAGGACCATGTCACTCAGCGCACTGTGTGCTGTGCACAAAGATACATTGCTGTGTATTAGATTTGCAAGGCATTCCGTATATTAAATGATCACAGAGGGCAAAAGCATGTAAAAGTCCATCATTGGAGAACATGTTTGGCAAAGCGGGGTGACTGACGCATCACTTTTCCAGGGAACGATAAGCTGTTCGGAGGATGCTCTGCTCCATTTCTCCCCAGAGATGTCGATGGTTGGGTGAGATGCCGCACCTCTCTTGGGAAAAAGCCTGAAGGCTCTGTTCACGAAGCTTCTTTGTAGATGAATGTGTTTCCCCCCTCATTTTACTGCCATTTCCCCGAATCATTATTTTTATTTTTTGCTTAGGTGGTTTGTAGCAACCATTTCTCCCCTCATTCTATTGTTTGCCCTCAGGGGTTTTTTTTGTTTTGCATGTGTGCTTTTTCTCTGCCGTTTATCACCACCCCCTCCAAAAATAAAACATCACTCTGGTTGCCTTTATACGTACTTTTTTGGAAGCTATCCTCTTTTCCACTGTCTCATCCCAGTTGCGTGTCTTTTAAAATATGAATTTTAACTACAGCAATTCATGTGGGTTTGCTGGGAAATATTTCACACGGGGTTCAATTTTTATTTAGTCCATATTGTTATATGTAACAAGCAGCCATTTTCCTCCCCCCCCCCGCCACCATATTTGCTTTGCCCATGTTCCAAAGTGCTTTCTAGTCCTGCCTTTCTTCATGCCTAGGAAAGCAAGTTGTTATAATTCCTATTTTACAACTAAAGCTGAGAGATTCTTGTGTAAGGCCACCCAGCAGGGTTTGGTTTAAAAGAAACTGAAATATAGCTTTCCAGGTCTATATCAGAAGTACCACTTCAGATTTCATTTGCGGGTGGGTGGGCGGGCAGGGAGGGAGACAAATATATTTCATTTGGGGGAAGTTTCAAAGGAAAGTGTCCTGATCCAAATTGGAGCACTATACAGGCAGAACAACTGGATGCGGGTGGCGCTGTGGTCTAAACCACAGAGCCTCTTGGGCTTGCTGATCAGAAGGTCGGGGGTTCGAATCCCTGCGATGGGGGGAGCTCCGGTTGCTCTGTCCCAGCTCCTGCCAACCTAGCAGTTCAAAAGCATGCCTGTGCAAGTAGATAGATAGGTACCACTGTGGTGGGAAAATAAACAGCAATTCCGTGCACTCTGGCTTCCGTCACGGTGTTCCGTTACTCCAGAAGCTGTCTAGTCATGCTGGCCACATGACCTGGAAAAGCTGTCTGTGGACAAACACCGGCTCCCTAGGCCTGAAGCGAGATGAGCACTGCAACCCCATAGTTGCCTTTGACTGGACTTAACTGTCCAGGGGTCCTTAACAAACTGAAGCTCTCCCTGATACGGCAAATGGCATTTCACTGCTTAGATAGTTGGGCAGGGGAAAGGGCATTCATGCCACCCTGCTCCCCTTCCCCCGCCAAAAAAAAGGCCCACAGGACTTTCAACCTTTTAAAATGGCTCCATGTGCACAGAAAACATGGGCTCAGGACTTCAGCTCAAAGGATTCCAGGTAGCAGTTGATGCAAAAGTCCTCTGCCTGAGAACTTGGAGAGGTGCTGCCATTTAAGAGTAGGGTTAAATGGACTGAAAATCTGACCTGGTAATGGCATCTTTCTTATGTTTGAAGAGCACTTGTAACCACCAGAGATACTTGGGAAGATCTGCATGTGATCTGAAAAACTGAGTTTGAGTGAGTGCTCCCCCGATCCCAGTGCTAAGCTCTATTTTCGTGGGTAAAATGTGTTCATGTTGAGGTTTACCTTCTGGTTCTCCAGTTGTGGAGGGACCAGTGGCTTTGGTTATCCATAGTGGGAGGGAGGCCTGGGGCCTAACTTTTCCTCCTCAAAGTACCACAAATAGTTGCTGAACAGGATTCCAGAGTCTTTCCCCCAAGATCCCTCTTGAAGAGTATGCATAGAGCAAATTAGGATTGTGACCATGTTTTACAGCCATAAGCAAAACCCTTTCATTTTAATGGCGCTTGTGCAAGTGAGATTCTTAGCCAACTGAACCCCAAATTATTTCCATGAACAGAGCTGAATCTGCTGGTTTTCTATTCAAGCATGCAAGGGGCATCTTTTTCATGTTGTGCGGAGTCCTTCAATAAACAGATGGAAAGCTGGGCAATTTTTAGCTATATAAAGAAAAACATTTCATTGGAATCCATATATATATTCTCAACAGGGTGGTTGTCTTTGTTGTTTTAATGCCCAGAATGAAGACAGTGGCCGTTATGGAACTAATAAAGGCGCTCAGCTGCATTCTATGCAATGAGATACACAACAGCCTTAACTTCACCCAAGAGTGCAGGTCTCCTTAGCAGAGGCAGATTTAGGGGAGCACAACCTGTTCAGTCACACGGGGTGTGGAGCCTCAGGGATGTTGCAACTATGACATAGAATGGAAGGTGAGAGCGGCCCTCCCTGAATCTTGGTGTTGCACAGGGTGCTGCTGAAATTTCAGACTCCAGGGTCCTCCACCACCTTCAGGAGACAAAATCAAAGAAGAAGAAGAGGAGGAGGAGTTTGGGTTTGATATGCCGCTTTATCACTACCCAAAGAAGTCTTAAAGCGGCTAACATTCTCCTTTCCCTTTCTCCTCCACAACAAACACTCTGAGGTGAGTGAGGCTGAGAGACTTCAAAGAAGTGTGACTAGCCCAAGGTCACCCAGCAGCTGCATGTGGAGGAGCGGGGAAGCGAACCCAGTTCACCAGATTATGAGTCCACCGCTCTTAACCACTACAGCATGCTGGTGTAGTGGTGTATTCCTGGTGTAGAGAGGAACACAGAGGACTTCGGTCCAAGTGTCAGGTCCACAGTGCACATTTAGGAGCCCCCTTTGACCATAGACACTCTTAACCACTACACCACACTACCTCTCTCAGAGAAGCCCCCACTTCGCTTCCTTGCTTGGGTGACTCCACCTTGGCTACAAGGTGATCCACAGCTTTTCTTGCCTGCTCACCTTATATTTGTGCAACAGAAGCACCTGGTAGCCTCACACCACTGTAGCAAGTCAGCCTTAGACGATATAAAGTCAACAGGACCAAGGGGAGCTTCCCGCTCATATCGCCTTGAGCTGGTCAACTCTGAGAGGTCAGTTGGATAAATGAGACGCCACCATTAAGATGATAGTGGCTTGATGGCAGAATGTTCAGCCCTTCACTGCACATAAAATTATACAAGGATGGTTGGTTTACATCTGACTCAGTAGACAATGGGTGAGTGTGCCTTTTGGGCGTGAAGCCAACTGTTGGAAAGTTCTTTTTTACCTGTGCAGAAGTTCAGTCTGCTTGTTGAGTAATACTCTGCAGCTCACTGGAAGGACAGATTCTGAAGCTGAGGCTCCAATACTTTGGCCACCTCATGAGAAGAGAAGACTCCCTGGAAAAGACCCTGATGTTGGGAAAGATCGAGGGCACAAGAAGAAGGGGATGACAGAGGACAAGATGGTTGGACAGTGTTCTCGAAGCTACAAACATGAGTCTGGCCAGACTGTGGGAGGCAGTGGAAGACAGGAGTGCCTGGCGTGCTCTGGTCCATGGGGTCACGAAGAGTCAGACACGACTAAGCGACTAAACAACAACAACAATACTCTGCAATTGACAAAGTGACTCAATTAATAGCATCTTCTTCTGGACTTGAGTCCCAATCCAGTTTGAGGCTAGAGCTGGTGCTTTATCATTGAGAACAGAAGCTGAATTAACTAGGGGTACGCTGAGTCCTTTGCAAGGTAGATCTCTTGCGTTACTTCAGATTTAAGCAATTATTTTAATTTAATAATTTAAAGGCCACTTCAAAGAGCCAGCACAAAGCCCCTTCACTACCTAGTAGGTTTTAATTATTTATTAGGTACCTGTGGAGAATTGTCAAAACCCTTAAGTATTTGTTGTGAACTTGGAGGCTCTCGGAAAGAAATGTTTGCTAATCGCAGGCAAGGATCATGGTGGGGGGAGCAGTTAGAAGTGTAGAACAAACAGTTTGATTCCTAGTGGTGCTGTGTGCCTGTAAATCTGAAAAGAGCACAATGCCATCCAGCCTTTAAAACATATTCATTTGCATACCTGAATATCTAAATTCTGCTTGCATGCTAATGTCTTTTTCTCTGCTTTCTTCCGAAAACTCCACCTATACCACAGGGATGGGCATTTTTCAGGCTTGCAAGTTCTTCTTCACTAAAACCTCAAGACCCACCAGCTAGAGCCAGGTGCAAAAGACATGCAGAATTAAACAACCGGGTGTCTGAACACAGCACCAATTCAGTCATCCAAAACTTTTGGGGTGGGTTCATTTCTAATCAGTATCTATCAGGGATGTCCAACTCCCAAGAGACTGTGATCTACTCACAGAATAAAAAACTGGCAGTGATCTACCCAGGTGGTGGTGGGGGAGCAGGTTGAAGTTGTTAACCTTTTTTTAGGGGGGATAGGAAAAACTCGATCACAAGAAGATTGTTCAGGAAAAAATCAGCCTCAAAGCAAAAACTCTGTCTTCTGTTCTAGCGATTGTGCACAAATGGAGGATGGGGCAGGGCTGGCTATTCCTCTTCCCCCGCAACTAAAAAAAGAACCCGCGATCTATCAATAGCTACCAGGGATCAACCAGTCGATCGTGCTTGACCGGTTGGACATCCCTGGTGTATAGTATCTCAAAAGACATGCAGAATTAAACAACCGGGTGTCTGAACGCAGCACCAATTCAGTAATCCAAAACTTTTGGGTTGACTGCATTTCTAATCAGTATCTATCAGCGATGTCCAACTCCCAAGAGACTGCGATCTACTCACAGAATAAAAAACTGGCAGTGATCTACCTGCGGGGGGGGGGGGGGGAGCAGGTTGAAGTTGAGCTTTTTTTAGGAAAGAAAGTCAAAGTTGTTAACCTTTTTTTAGGGGGGATAGGAAAAACTTGATCACAAGAAAATCACGCAGGAAAAACTCAGCCTCTGTCTTCCGTTCTAGCACTTGTGCGCAAATGGAGGATGCGGAGAGGGGGCAGGGCTGGATGTTCTTCTTCCCCTGCAACTAAAAAGGAACCCGCGATTGATCAATAGCTACCAGGGATCGCGGTCTACTGGTTGGACATCCCTGGTGTATATCTCATAGCTTCCTGCTGAAACCCCGTAACTCTTTATACCACTAATGTTCTGGTTTATTTTTGTCCCCCTTTTGTTGTGCTATAGACCTTCCAGACAGCAATGATGTGGTAGCGTTGGGGGGAACAAACTGAAGGCGAATAAATACAGCTCTGATGTGCTATCATTGTGTCAAGAACATGTTGCAGCATACACCCACAGTAAAACACCAGTCTTATGCATTTTAGTAAGAATCTATGGTGAATTGGACGAAATAAGATTGAACTGATTTTTATTTGTATACGTGGACATACCATACACAAGAATGTTTTGTTATCAATTAATTCCAATAAAAAAAACCCAAAAAACCAAAACAAAACACCAGTCTGGAATATAAAAATGATGTTGCTAAAACTGGAAGTGAGAAGAAACTTTTGCTAATCTTCTGCAAATCGCCCAGAAATCCAACTGGCATAGTCAATTCAACCCATAGAAATCAATAGACTTAAGACATTTTAAAAAGTCGGTCTACTCTGTATATGAATTACTCCAGCATCAGTTATTCAAGTGCAGGCCCAGCAATCTCAGGTTCCTTCCAGACATCTACAAGAATGGTTTTTTCATTTGGGCTTTCAGGAGCTACCACCATATGAACTGTATTCTGGGAAGATGGGTGCCTGGATCTTATTTCAAGCAAATGATCCAAACTGAGCATTACATTGGAGATTAAGAAGGAAATTTCCCCAGGTTTGATTAGCCGCTAGCTGAATGGCAGGACCTTAGCATCTTGTACCTCCTTTGTTCTTCCTTCTTGTTTAAATTTCCTTCCTTCTCTTCATTGAAGGTTTCAATTATATGGGCTAAGGTTTTGGTTACGTGGGTAAATTAGGGAGTGGAGTCTATTGCACACCCACTCACAGTGAACAAGGCCTAACCTAGGAAGGTGAACAAACTAGGCAGGTCTACGTTCTGGGATTTAAAATAGTCCACAACTTTATTGATTCCAGATGTGGGTTGGGTTTGGCTTAGGCATTGACTTAGACATCCCTCTCAGCCCCCCATTGGAAGGCAGAGTCAAGCCCAGGATTAATGGGTCGTCAGCAAGACACAGATCTACACGGATGGCTCTCCCAAGCTGCTGAATAATAATAATATAATAATCATCATCATCATAATAATCCACCTATACCCCACCTATCTGGCTTTGTCTTCCCCAGCCACTCTGGGTGGCTCCCAACAGATTATTATTATTATTATTATTATTATTATTATTATTATTATTGAAATAAAACATCAAACATTAAAAACTTCCCAAAACAGGGCTGCCTTCAGATGTCTTCTAAAAGTCAGAAAGGAAGCTCTATGGCCCATCTACTGCATGCACGCCTGTTAGACTAAAAGGATTCCACCCAATGCCTTATCCTTCAAACTTGTGACTATTGCAATGGGGAAGGGAAAACCTGCAAGTGGGGCCAGTCCATAGGAAAATTCCTTCCTGGTTCTGAAAATAGCAACCATTATCAAACCACAGCAAAGCCAATAAACGCAGTGCCCTAGGAAGGAAAAGGTTAGCGTACAAAACACACAGCACTAATGAACAGGGCAGGAAGGGATGTTATTTGGCTGGTCCCTGTGATAGGGCACAGATGGCCTTTATAGGCTGGGGGCAGACAGAAGTGAAACCTGCGCCACCCTGGTCCTCTCTCAAGCTCCGCCCACTCAGCCTCACTGGATTGGCCAGAATTCAAATAGACGGATGGCAGGAAAGCCCACCAATCCAAGCGGCCAGCCTAGGGAATTCCCCATCTGCCAGCTGCCGACCCCAAACTTGCTCCCTAGGGGCTGGAACCCAGAACAATGGGCTGCAACAGTCACCCACCCTGGTAAGCAGCCATTTTGGAAATGTTTTAGCCATGGTTTCTTGTGGGTTTTTTTTTTTTTGTGTGTGTGTGTACTGTGTATACACACACACAAAACACACACACACACAAAAGTATATTGGGATGCGGGTGGCACTGTGGGTTAAACCACAGAGCCTAGGACTTGCTGATCAGAAGGTCGGCGGTTCGAATCCCTGCAATGTGGTGAGCTCCCGTTGCTCGGTCCCTGCTCCTGCCAGCCTAGCAGTTCGAAAGCACGTCAAAGTGCAAGTAGATAAATAGGTACCGCTCCGGCGGGAAGGTAAATGGCATTTCCATGCATTGCTCTGGTTCGCCAGAAGCAGCTTAGTCATGCTGGCCACATGACCTGGAAGCTGTACACTGGCCAGTAAAGCGAGATGAACGCCGCAACCCCAGAGTCGGTCACAACTGGACCGAATGGTCAGGGGTCCCTTTACGTTTATGTTTACCATACACAGTATATCAAGTTATATGTTATATAACTGGACAGCTTAGTTTATCAACTTTTATTTTATATGACTCAGTGGAACAGCTCTAACACTTAAACAAGATACATTTTACAGTTCCAAACTTTGGTCTGCTCCAGTGTAGAAATATTTGGGACTATTGCAATGCTTCTGCAAACCGATCAAGATGGTGTTAATATTGGCAAAGTTTCCTATTTATTAATAAGTTATTAATCCTATCCATTCAGTGTACAGATTGTGCTGGATGATCCCACAGAGTGCCAAAGGACCATTTATCATCCTCCTGCCATTTTAGCCTAATTCCCAAAGCATCTATTTAGTTGGGAGTTCTTCTTCCACATTTGAGCCTCTGAACAGGAGCAGGGACAAAGGACTGAGCCCAGATGAAGAGGGCAACAGTCATTTATCTATGGGACTGGATTCTTGGCTACTTACAGTTCATGACAGGCGAGTGCGATTGGTATCCACTTAGGTTTAGAGAATGCAAGGTTTGGTTCTGTGTGTTCATCTTCAGGCTTAGAAGTGTTTGCAGGGAAATGTGTGAACCCAGTGAGCTTGAAGTCACAGCCTGCAGCACGGCAAACTGGCTTTTTTCTGAAGCTCATAATGTGATAATTAAATTGCTAACAGGCACCTTAGTGATGGCATTTGCTGAAGATGTGGAAGCCTCTTCACAATGGTACCTATCTTTAGGAGACTCATCAGTAGCGGCATAGAGATTGGAATAGACTTTTAAATATATATTTTCTCCAATGAGTGCATTAAATTTTTATGTGGAGTGAAATGGGACAGGACTTGTTTCCTTTCCACTGCACAATGATTTATTACCCAAAAAGACCGCAGAACTAATTAGCAGAGTAATTAATTAATATAAATTTGCATATTTGCATTTGCAATTAGTGCAGCCGACTGATTAGTCTGAAAATGGGAAGTTTGACTCATTAGATGCTAGTGTCTGCTGGACCGGAAAGCGGCTGCCAGATGAGGCGAAAAAGGGTGGAATAAGCATGAGCATGTGTGTGTGTTCATTGTGTCTTTTGTTCGAAAAATGGAGGGTGCTTAAAATATCTCTTCTTAGACCTCTGAGCTTGGTATCAAATTCAGTTTGCTTCCATTTGTCCAACCCCGTAGTTTCGTTTCTCTTTCTCTCGCAGTGGAACGACACTGTCTCAAAGTTATCTATCTGTCTGTCTGTCTACCTATCCAAATGTCTCTTCTGCCTTTCCAAACAATGGTGTCCATGGCAGCTAACGACAAATAAGGTAATGTGCATAGAATCATAGAATTGTAGAGTTGGAAGGGACCATGAGGTTCATCTAGTCCAACGCAGGAATCCCAACAAGATAATACATAACAGATGGCCATCCAACCTCTGCTTTCAAATCTTTCACAATCAAACAGCTTTTATAGTCAGAACGTTCTTCATTTTTGGGTGCCAGCCTCCAGAGCAGGATAAAACAAGCTTGCTCCATCTTTCACATGACAGCCCTTTAAATATTTGATGATGGCTATCATATCTCCTATCAGTCTCCTCTTATCCAGACTAAACGTACCCAACTCCCTCAACTGTTCCTCATAAGGCTTGGTTTCCAGACCTTTGATCATCTAAGTCGTCCTCTGCACATATTCCAGACTGTCAACATCCCCCTTAAGTTGTGGTGCCCAGAATTTCACACAGTATTCCAGGTGTGGACTGACCAAGGCAGAACAGAGTAGTACTATCCCTTCCCTTGATTGTGACCAGGGCCGTAGCTAGGGGGGGGTGAGATGGGCCCCTGCCAGGGGCACTGGTGAGCTCCCCCCTGTGCAAAATTGGCTCAAAATATGTCTAGAAATAAAAATATTGATTACTGCCTCATTAGAAAAGGTTTTAAATAGAGGGTGAATTGAATGGGTGGCAGGGGTTGGGGTTGGAGGAGAGGTGGAAAGAAGAGCTAATTTGTCCATGGCTAGGGGGCGCAACCTGGACAGTTCTGCCAGGGGCGCAAATGTTAGAATTCCTGCTCCATGATTGCAGTCATGGGATTGTTGTCTTTCACATGACGGTATACGTTTTGACTCCACAGAGTGGGAAGTGATGGAGACAGGATGTTTGTGTTAAAGTGTTCCATGAAGTGGGACTATTGTCCTTTGTTCTTTTTATCTTTGCTGCCTGATGCTAGAGAGAGAGGGAGCCATGTTGCAGTGCTCCATGTGTGTTTATATGTAAATAAAGTAGATTAGCCAAAATGCCAGGGTCTCTACCAGGGTCCTTCTTGAGTGTAGGCTGAATTCCTGACAGCAAAATTACCTAGCTACAGCGCTGATTGTGACACTGGACTTCTGTTGATGGCTGCCTAGAATAGCATTCACATTTTTTGCTGTTGCATTCATGTTAAGTTTGTGCCTCTACCAAGACCCCCGGATCCCTTTCACACGTACTACTGGCAACCTGCATGTCCCCCATCTTATATCTGTGCAGCTGGTTCTTCCCACCTAAGTGTACATTTGTGCCTTCAAACACAACGAAGTTGTTTCCTTCATCTGTGTTTCAAGTTGCACACCAGAGAGATGACCAGGATGTTTTCATCTGATGTGCATTACCTGTGTGCTTGGCTCAAATGTACGCACCACAGCTTTACTCTGAACTGAATGTGGCTTAAGTTTCCCTTCCAGATTAAAGCTGTTTTGAAGGTAAATGCATAAAACAGCAGCATTTCTCAAGAAACTGCAATATAGCTCTGGATTTTGGGTAACATCATGTTGGGAGCACACTGAAGCCAGAGCAAATGGCAGTTTCTACACAGCCTAAGATAAAACGTAACCCTAAAACAATTTTACAAAATATAGAAACAGTACATAAAAATCTAGAAAGGTCTCCAAAACAGTAACATTCTACAAGAAGGAGTGCAATGCATTCATCCATCATTGCAACTCAAAATCCTTTGAGTTTGTCTCCGAGGGAATGTGAATGCTTGGTGTTATTTGACCGCAGGGTTTTAAAATTACAAAATCTAGGTACAGGTTTTATTCTCCCATTATCTCCTTCTCCTGAGGAAAATAGCCTCAATATTAATTTAAGCTTGCTGACGATTATTAGAGATAAGATACGTACTCAGTACATTATCAATCTCGTCATCTTTAGACCCTGCGAAAAACCATCACTTTGATTCAGGTGCTACCATTGTGCAGCTAAGGAATTGTTCAAAATATGTTACATTTTCTCTCTATCATTAAAGCGGAAATGTTTTACCAATAAAAATGACAGGGAAATCACAGGTTAGGAGTGGGGTGCGAAGCACAAAATATTATTAAATCACGGAGCAATGCAATTGGCAATATTAAGAGTACAGAATCATGTTTAAAGCCCTGGAAAATTCTCAGGGATGGAATATCCTCGTATACTTCATTCAGTTCATTTCCCCAAGAGCTTAGTCTCATAGCTGGACAAACAGAGTAAATGTTTAAAAGAATGATTTGGGCAATTGTTTGTAGCTTTTTAAAGCTACAATGGAAATGTTTGTGACTGATGATTCATTAGAAAAATTGCTTTGTGTTCGTTTTTTGCTCCCAAATTATTTACTCGGCTTGAATGAATGACTAGCTCCAATATGATGAATCAGGTTAATAAAAAGATACTTAGTGAATAATGTGCATTGTAAGACTTAGTTTTAACCTAAGAGGAAATTCAGGTTAAAAATGTATTTTTTTGTTGTTATGCCTTTGTTTAAGATACTGCTTTGTTGTACATATAAAGCTGTTCAAAATATGCATGGTTTGGGATGTATTGTTTTGACTTGGTACTTTTTCATTAAGGGATGTCACACATTTGACTGACTGAAAGTTCATATCAAGAAAAATGTGTGCGTTATGAGTGTGGGTAATAGGAAAAGATTATCCCTCTAACGTGGAATCAAATCCTTTTAAAAATAGGTGAATGGATTTGAGCCCCAGTTCCGTATGCTAGCCTGTGGTTTTGGAAGCAATTAGATCTTTTGTTTGTCGAAGTTTATTTCCCACTCCAATATGTTATCAGTTCGAAAGGATACATTTGGTGAAGTGATAAATCTCTCATCATGGATCACTCTTGTCTTCCCAGGGACCAACTTGCTCTGTAAAAAAAGCCCACTCTAGGTAATGCCAACCTGATGATGCATGCTGGAGGGTGAAAAAATATGTTAATATGTAGATGCCGTTGTTGTTTGTATATTTACAGTATTGTTGTGGCGCTCTTTGCAGTGCAGCACCCAGTGCTATCCTAAAACTGTCTCTGGACGGGCCTTGTTATTTGTCCCCAAGGTCACCTTGGGCACCATTTTCCTTATCCAGGGTCATGAGGCCACCTCCAGTTTCCCCTTTGCATTGGATCATATAACACCGCTCTTGAAAGACCTACACTGGCTCCCAGTATGTTTCCGAGCACAATTCAAAGTGTTGGTGCTGACCTTTAAAGCCCTAAATAGCCTCGGTCCAGTATACCTGGTCTCCACCTCCATCGTTCTGCCCGGACACTGAGGTCCAGCGCCAAGGGCCTTCTGGTGGTTCCCTCACTGTGAGAAGCCAAGTTACAGGGAACCAGGCAGAGGGCCTTCTCAGTAGTGGCACCCGCCCTGTGGAACCCCCTCCAACCAGTTGTCAAAAAGAAAAATAACTACCAAACTTTTAGGAGACATCTGAAGGCAGCCCTGCTTAGGGAAGCTTTTAATGTTTAATAGGTTATTGTATTTTGGTGTTCTGTTGGAAGCCGCCCAGAGTGGCTGGGGAAACCCAGCCAGATGGGCGGGGCATAAATAAATTATTATTATTATTATTATTATTATTATTATTATTATTATTATTATCCTGCATAATACTCTTGGATCTCTGCAAAAACCTACTGTGCACTTTGTGAAACAGTACGCACCTGTCCTTCAGTCCTGAGTTCTCCAACCAAAAAAAAATGTGTAGAAATATGTGTATTTGAAGGGAAAGTGTGCATATGAGGCATATGTTCACAAAAATGCATTGCGAGGGTTTGAAGTAGATGACTCTTGGGGTCCCTTCTGACTGTACGATTCTATGATTCTATGACATGCATCCCAAAATGAGGATTAAAAAAAAACACACCAGTTATTCACAAATGCGTTGAACTTAATTTAAGAATGGAAACTGAAGAACTGAAAAAGTTTCACTCAATCCTGCTGTCCACATTGCATACAGACAAGTCAAACATTGTAGCCCGTGAACTTTCATACTGGTGGAAAAATAAACTTTCCCACCACAGTGGGTGCAACAGACCTCAAATAGAGGCACCTGGAAAGTGTAGAAACATGAGTTTCAGACATATAACTTTCAGATTAGAGTCAATGCACCGTAGGGGTTGTTTGTTTGGCTCCCAGCTTCTCAACTCATTCCTGGACAAAAGCTTCATCAAAATGTCAAGCTTTTAAAGATACCAGCTGCATTCGCACACTGTCAAATGTCCTCCACACCCTAGGGAAAGCATTCCTCCATCAGCGCTGGGTTAGGTCACAGAAACAATTGCAGTGGCAAATCGACATACAGCTCTTCTTACTACCAAATAAGCTACAGTAGATTTTCCTAGCTGCAGCAGCAATATGAGAGCTATGGCTTTCCAGTCACATTCACAGGCTCATGCTTAACAGCCTTTGTCTCTGCCAAGCACCCTCTGTGTTTAGATCCCTACGGAAAACAACTTGCTAACAGGAATAAGTTGGAATCCTCCTCTTGCTTTGAGACTTACAACTTAATAGGAATCAGATTGTCACAGAAAACCCCTTGAAATTCATCAAGCCTAATTGCTTAAATATGAGAAAGGTGGGATGTTAGGAGAGGTGAATCTAGGTCACTGTTTGAAGAAGGAGAGAAAGTTGTGGTTTCCTTATTTTGAAAATTCGGTTAGGGGTGTTTCTGAATTTCCTTCCCCTTAATTCCCTCCCAAATTTAGTGGGTGTGTCTGATTTACCTCTGTGTACATATGTTTTCCTTCTGCCATTCTTCCAGCTTGGTTTTACGGATAGGCATTTGCCATTCCTTTTGCCCATATGAATTTCTTACCTAAGCTATGCGTACAACTGATTGATGGCTGTAAGTGGCTATGCTTTGCCTTCATGTTCAGAAACTGTAATTCTTGCATCTGGGAGGCCATTGTGACAACAGGATGGAGGACAAAATGGGCCATTGGCTCTTCTTATATTCTTGTGATCCTGTGCACTGAAGGAACGACTTTTTATCTTTGCTTCACCATGCAATTGTTTTCACTACTTACTTAACAGAAGGAAGTAGATCCACTGCTTCTCGATTTAATTTTAGAAATTCTCCACATAAAATCAGAAGACAGAGGGAACAGAAGAAGGAAGAAAACAGAATGGAGTGAATTTTGTCCACATTAATGTAACCACATTTACAGACAGTTGAATCTCTTGTGCTTTCTGTTTAGGTGCTCTGCGGGGACCTGAGGCAGCTGCGTGTAATGTTCAGTAGTCATGTTTTCCTAGAGGTTTTAGGATACTGAAATAATTCTGACTCAAGTTTTATTTTGCACTCAATCTTTCTCCCCCTACGAAGATAGACCATGGTTGGGCAGTCATGAAATATTCTGGTAGGCCTCAGTACTTGCTTGATACCATAATTTCGTAATCCTGGGGCTGGAAAACAGGGACACTTGGAGGATATGTAACTCTGATTGGACTGCTTCTGTGCTTTGCCCTGGGTCTCTGAAACACCCCACATTTGGGAGAATGAATGTGCGCATGGATCAGCTCCTTGAACCAGAAAGCCACTCCAGGCTGGAGTAACTCTTGAACACGGCTCAGATTACCTCCAACCAAAGCATACCACTGAGGCATTCATTGTGGTAGGTGGATCTTACATTAGGCTAATGTAGAGACTACACCCTTGTGCAAATTAATTGAAACAAACAATGAATTTAGTAGTACAAAACTCACATATATCTGTGCAAAACTCACATATACGTACATTTGTAACAGATATGATCTCCGCTATTTTTAAGCAGCATTTGAACACGGTTTGGGCATGGAGTCTACTCGTTTCGAACAGTCACTGTTGATTTTCGGATCCCTGGACCACACTTGAATCAGCTTCTCCATAGTCGTACAGTCCACAGCACAGAGGTGACTTTTGCATATAGCCCACAAATTCTCAATGGGATTTATCTCCGGGGAATTCCCTGGCCAATCAAGTACCTGTATTTGCTGCTCTGTCATGAATTTCTTCACCACTTTCAATGTGTGACAGGGGGCTAGGTCCTGCTGCGATATCCCACTACCATCAGGATAACTCTTTTCCAGCTCTGGAATAACTCTCTTTTGTAGAACCTCAATATATTGTGGTGAGCGCATCATTCCTTCTATTGACTGCAGGCTTCCGACACCATAATGATCAACTGCCTTTTCGTCTTTGTTTTGAGTACAGGATTACGAGTAAGATAGAAAACAAGCTTTGTTTCAATTAATTTGCACAAGGGTGTGAAACTCTACTAGTTTTGCATGAATGGTCTCCAAAAGGCCACTGCAATTCTCTCTCTATAAATGGACACATGATGTATCAAACTGGGTAAATTAAATATTGTGTTTGCTGTGTCAGTGCTTCCATGGGGCATTTGCCCCAAACCACTCGGAAATGTTCCTTTTTCCATTTTGGCTGGACCAGTCGTAGCAACTGGAAGAGAATTTGGTCTCCATTCTCAGAACTGGCATCCTTTAGGCTAGGCCTGCAAATCCTATTCCGCAGGAGGGAAGCACCACCTGATTGTTCAACATCCCTCAAATGTTAGAAGGGCATTTTCAAACTTTACAAAATAAGAGATAACCACAGCAGCATCAGTGAAGATGTACTGGAGGTGTCAAGGGCATGGCCTGATCTCATAGGTATTTTCCGTCTGTGTCATTTGTGTTTCTATAATGAGCATATTCAGCCAGGTATTATATTCTAAGCCACACAAAAAAAAAATATTCCCTGGTAATTGAAACTTTGCATCAGACAATCTTATGTTTCAATATGTCAAAAGTACACAAAACATAAAACTGCTGTAAAATCCAGACTGGAAAACCCCAGGCCAAACCATATTCCTCAAAATTGAAGCCAATTTAAATTCCAAGAATAAGTAGCTGACAAAGATAATTTTCATAGATTAACATTTTTCACCTGAGTTTTATATTTCTGGAAGAAATATACACCACATTGGTTATGCATTGATCAAACTTTTATTGTGCCAGCTGTACTTCACAGACCTGAAAAAGTGATTCAAGCAAAACAAAAGAGAACATAAAAGCACAAGTATAATGGTTTTAAATCCCAAAGAGGCAATTACAAGTTTGATTCCAGTGATGCAGCTGGACTACAATGGAAGCTAAACACTTTACACATATTAAGTAGATATGAAGGCTAAGACTAGGATTGTAAATAATGAATCTACTCTGCAATTATATTGGCAAAGTGCAGCCCTTTTAATAAGTTGGGAAAATATGGTGGCAAAACTGGCATAAATCCACATGCCAGAGAAAGTTTCCGATCTGCTAAAACAGGTAAAAGTAAAAAGCCCATACATTGTGCAATAATTAATCATTTATATAAAACAAGTAAAAGAGGGAAATCGCAATCGTGTAATTGAGGGATGCAATTCTTTGCTTGCAAAACCTTGGGAGTTCTACTGATTTTTAATCCAAAAATTGGATTTATATGACAAGATATGTTAAACAAGCCAATATGCAGGGATTTCAAAAGGTAAAGGTAAAGTTAGCCCTGGCCATTTGATTCAGTCGTGGACGACTCTGGGGTTGTGCACTCACCTCGCTCTATAGGCCAAAGGAGCCGTCGTTTGTCTGCAGACAGCTTCTGGGTCATGTGGCCAGCATGACTAAGCAGCTTCTGGCGAAACCAGAGCAGTGCACAGAAACGCCATTTACCTTCCTGCCGGATCGATACCTATTTATCTACTTTCACCTTGATGTGCTTTGGAACTGCTAGGTGGGCAGGAGCAGGGACCGAACAACAGGAGCTCACCCCGTCGCAGGGATTCGAACTCCTGACCTTCTGATTGGCAAGCCCTAGGCTCTGTCGTTTAGACCACAGCACCACCTGCGTCCCTTATCAAAAGGTAGAAAGACCTAATTCTTACATTCTGAAAGCCCCGTTTTCTGTTCTGCTGTTCTGCACATCCTTTACGTTCCTGCTGCAGTAGGAAGAGTCTTTAATGTGTACCACAACCCAACTGAAAGAAATAGCCCAAAAAAGAAAGTTTGGAGATCTTCATATATAGAGAAGGATGCTATGAGAGCTCATGCTTGATTCTGAAGAGTACCTGTGCAAATCGACTATGGTCTTTATGGAGCCATAGAGTTGGAGGAATGAAACCCAATGCAGCATCTAATTCAGCCCCTAAAACAAAATGTTAGATGCCCAGAAAGACAAACTATTCAATGTGGCAAACTGGTCCTGTGGTCAAGGATGCAGATGGAGGATCACGTGTCCCCAAGAGAAAGCAGAGTAAGACATTAGGAGGCCCACAAATCAGGAAAACTATCGGATCATATTTCTTTCAACGCCTTTTTCTTTCTGCTTACTCCCCTCTTTCCCCTTGTTATTGTTTGAAGTTGCTGTCCTAACAGGGTATAAGATCTGTTGCTCTTTCAAGCCAAATGCATAGTGTCAGGGAACTGACATCGGAGCCAGAAGTGGAGGCAGGGCTCCCAAGCAATGCTGGAGAAGGGCCAAGCAGGGAGAGAGGGGACTCATCAGCTGGGGAAGGAATCAGCGTAACACCAGGGATAAAGAGGGGCGGATGGGGGAATCGGAGAGAGGGCTCTAGGACTCTTCGCTGGAGACCAGCGGGGAGAGCACAGGTCCTCCGCTACCCACACCCACCCTGCGCAGAAGACTTCCGCGCAGGGAAAGTAGGCGGAGACTTGGCGTCAAAGAACTTCTTTGCTGGAAGAAGTTCAAGAAACGCCCACTGACGGATTCTGCTAGCGACTGAACAGCCACGAAGTGAAGGGCTGTCCAGCCAGGAAAGGTTTAACCAGGCTACCTAGCCAGGAGTGGTGGCAACTTACGCACGAGCAACCCCATATAACCATTACACATAGTTTTAGGTCTAGATATTGACTCTCCTTCAGTTCGCTTGGTCTGTTTGTGTTTGTGCATGTGTGGCATTCATCTCCACAGTTTAGGATGATAAAAAAAAACATTTTGTTTCTCTAATTCTCGGTGCATCTTATGTGCTTTGTGCATTGCCTGATGCTACTCTTTTATGTGGCAGATTAGAAAAGGGTCCTCTCAGGGTTTCTGGCAAGACAACAGAACCAATGTGACACACTTTTTGTGGGTTTTTGTGAACATGCTGTGCATTTTCTGCATTAGCTGCTCATACGCTGGAAATAATTTCGGTTCTGGTTTAGAAAATGCAGCCCGTTGTATCTGCTTGGCATTAGTCAGTGGCTAATAATGCACATCCAAATAATCTTTAAGTCTTTGGGTCCCTCAGTCTGTTCAGAAATCTTGTTGACTTTCTTTAATCCCCAAAAGCAACCTGAGCATGGGTTCAAGGCAAAGTTATTTCCATTAATTTCAGAGGTGGAATTCAGGGCTTGGTAGTGACTGACTTGTGCTGGACAGCCTACCTAGCTTTATTAATGGGGGGGGGAGGGGGAAGGCTAGCCTACCTAGGTGTTATAACATTTGAGTCTCAGTATTTGACCTTTGGATGCGGGTGGCACTGTGAGTTAAACTACAGAGCCTAGGACTTGCCAATCAGAAGGTCGGTGGTTCGAATCCCTGCGACAGGGTGAGCTCCCGTTGCTCGGTCCCTGCTCCTGCCAGCCTAGCAGTTTGAAAGCATGTCAAAGTGCAAGTAGATAAATAGGTATCGCTCTGGCGGGAAGGTAAATGGCATTTCTGTGCGCTGCTCTGGTTCGCCAGAAGCTGCTTAGTCATGCTGGCCACATGAGCTATACGCCGTCTCCCTCGGCCAATAAAGCGAGATGAGCGCCGCAACCCCAGAGCTGGCCACGACTGGACGTAATGGTCAGGGGTCCCTTTAGCCTTTACCTTATTTGACCTTTACTTGTGTTAGGTTAACAGAAAGCAACAGGAATGCTATGAAAATTAAATTTCACTTTATTTATCCAATTTTATTTTAAATGAAGGATGCATCAACCTTTTTTTAAACAGTAAAAACCGCCACTAGCCTAGAAGTTCTTTGGCTGAGGTTAATCCTTCTTCTGGCTCTTTACTAGTTGGTCTAAAGAGAAGGAAGAGGCTGTGAGGGGATCAAGCAAGCTCCCTGTTGACAAAGTCTGGACAGGGCAATTCCCTGCCTTCCTGCCAGTGGATTTTTTTGCAAGAAAATATTTTCAAAGCCATAACCTGAGGGAGGGAAGTAGCGTACTTGGGAGTGGAGGAATATTTTTTTTAGTGCTTTGAGCAGTTGTATCTAAAGGTTGGATGGAGGGTGTAATGGAACCTGAAGACAGGAATGCCATTTTCCATCAGCCCAGCCACCCATCCACCATTGCTGGGATTTTTTCTTTTGATGTGCACCAGATGCCTAAGACCAAAATCCTACCCTCGCTTACCTGGGTGTAAGCCACCAGGAACTCGATAAAGCATTTCCCCGAGTAGTTTCCCTTGTGCTGGACAAGGGATGGTTCTCTGTTCATATCATGAGCAGCAGTAGTACTTTCTCCTTTAATGAAAAAATTGTCAGAAGCAGAATATTTGATAGATTTTGTAAGAGTGCTATTCTGTCTCTTTTGGGGAGATTGAAATTTCTTCCAGCCTCTGAATAGCAGTGAAGAGTGTGTCTTGTACTCGTGTAAACTGTGGGAATAGTAAAAACATATCCGTAATCTTCTGCTCCAGTGGGGAGTGGCTTCCGTGTTGCGTTGTACTTGCTCCTTCATCCTTCCTTCACTGACGTGAATAAGTTCCCTGAACATTGTGACGTTAACATATGAGAGTGCTGGAGGTGAAATAGTTAAACAGGTTACCCAATCAGAACCCAGGGGGTGGAGTCAGAGGGACTATAAAACCAGCTCTGGGAGGGGGAGTTCATTGGGAGTTGGGTGGTTGGTTGGAGTGGGAGTGAATTGGGATAGAGTCTGTGGATAGGTTGAGTTAGTGTAGCAAAATAAGCTGAGTCAGGAACAGTTAAGGGCTAGGAAGACAAGTAAATATCTGAGAGGTGGTTTAGGGAGTGAGATGGGTAGTGGAAGTTATAGGTCTGGAGAGGCACCCCATTAATGTAATTGACTGATACCGTTTATGAAACCACATGTTTGTTAAACTGCAACAAATAAACAGAAGTTTATGTTCCAATTTAACCCTGACTGGACTCAGTATTGTACCAGGTAGGGCCTGGGTGGTGGCAGTGAGAAATAAAGTGGTGGCACAGGGATCAATAGACGGTGAAACGTCCAGGGACCCTGTGTGATTGCCACAAACATTTGCAAATAGCATTGCTTGATCTGTTTTTTAAAAAATGGGCATAAGTTGAGCAGCAGTTATTAAACACTGTCTTACATTGTGTTGCTCCTTTGTGGCTGTCGAGTAGAAGTTACAGGGGAGACACCCCCAGAGTCTGTCAATGGTGGGAGAGCCACATCCTGGGATGGTATAGAAGGGAACACCCAAGGGCTTGTCCCTGAGTGAGATGGTCTTTGATCTGCCCATATCAGGTAAAATGGTTCAATGAAAGTGGGGAGGCAAAGTGTTGCGTTTGGCCCAGCCCAAGCAAGCCTAGAGACATTTTGTTCTTAGATGAGAATAAAAAGAGCAGCAAGGGGGGAAGTAACATCATGGCATGCGACATTGTGTTCCTTTCCTTGATCTGCCAGAAACATGTCTGTTACTTACATAACAGTGTGAGTGTCTGGAGGCGGTTGGAGGAGGGATGGCAGCTAACAGATTGAGGTGAATCCTGACAAGACAGAAGTACTGTTCTTGGGGGACACGAGGCGGGCGGGTGTGGAGGACTCCGTGGTCCTGAATGGGGTAACTGTGCCCCTGAAGGACCAGGTGCGCAGCCTGGGAGTCATTCTAGACGCACAGCTGTCCATGGAAGTGCAGGTCAATTCTGTGTCCAGGGCAGCTGTCTACCAGCTCCATCTGGTACACAGGATGAGACCCTACCTGCCCGCAGTCTGTCTTGCCAGAGTGGTGCATGCTCTAGTTATCTCCCGCTTGGATTACTGCAATGTGCTCTACGTGGGGCTACCTTTGAAGGTGACCCGGAAACTACAAGTAATCCAGAGTGTGGCAGCTAGACTGGTGACTGGGAGTGGCCGCCGAGATCATATAATACCAGTCCTGAAAGATCTACATTGTCTCCCAGTACATTTCTGAGCACAATTCCAAGTGTTGGTGCTGACCTTTAAAGCCCTAAACAGCCTCGGCCCAGTATACCTGAAGGAGTATCTCCACCCCCATCATTCAGCCCGGACACTGAAATCCTCCTCCGAGGGCCTTCTGCTGTTTCTCTCACTGCAAGAATGGTGTTACAGGGAACCAGGCAGAGGGCCTTCTCGTTGGTGGCGCCCACCCTTTGGCACACCCTCCCATCAGCTGTCAAGGAAATAAACAACAATTTGACTTCTAGAAGACACCTGATGGCAGATGTATTTAATGTTTGATGTTTCATTGTGTGTTTAATCTGTTGGGAGCCGCCTAGAGTGGCTGGGGAAGCTCAGCCAGGTGGGCAGGGAATAAGTAATGTTATTATTATCACTATTATTATAACGAAACAGAATCACATTAAAGCCACATGCTCTTGCAGTTGCAGATATGCTGTTGCTCTGCTCCAGTTATTGGCTACAGGCATGAAAATCAGCATGCAGTTCCCAGCATCAAGGGCACCTCCATTATTTCAATGGGGTTGGGGAGCTGCACATACGTGTGAACATTTACTACCATTGGGGGTTGCCCGATGACAGGGCCTTCTTAGTGGTAGTTCCTCATTTGTGGATTGTCCTCGCTAGTGAGGTGCATCAGCCTCCCTTGCTATTAACTTTTAGGATAAATTTAAAACCATTCCTGTTTACGTAGACATTTGATGGCTGAAAGTCCTGTCCCTGGAAACCCTGAAATTATTAGTTTGCTAGTGAGTGATTGCTTTTAGAAGGTTGTTTTTAACTGTTTTTAGAAGTTCTAATTGTGTTGTATTAGTAGCGATGTGGTTGCTGGACTGGGCTCTTTTGGAGGCAGGATGGGAGCTAAATGAAACGAGCAAACAAACAACCTATTTCCATTAACAAGAAACAGGCATATCATATGCACAATCATTATCTAATTCATGGTACGCGAGTGGCGCTGTGGGTTAAACCACAGAGCCTAGGACTTGCCGATCAGAAGGTCAGCAGTTCGAATCCCTGCGACGGGGTGAGCTCCTGTTGCTCAGTCCCAGCTCCTGCCAACCTAGCAGTTCGAAAGCACGTCAAAGTGCAAGTAGATAAATAGGTACCACTCTGGCGGGAAGGTAAACGGCGTTTCCGTGCGTTGCTCTGGTTCGCCAGAAGCGGCTTAGTCATGCTGGCCACATGACCCAGAACTGGCTCCCTCGGTTAATAAAGCGAGATGAGTGCTGCAACCCCAGAGTCGGCCACGACTGGGCCTAATGGTCAGGGGTCCCTTTACCTTTATATAATTCGTACATCAAAATTATTAACAGAAACATTTTGAAACATCTCATAATTTGAAGGGACTAGCTCCTGATCGGGACGCGGGTGGTGTTGTGGGTTAACAAACCACTGTGCTGCTTGGGTTTGCCGATCGAAAGGTTGGCGGTTCGAATCCCTGCGACGGGGTGAGCTCCTGTTGTTCGGTCCCAGCTCCTGCCAACCTAGCAGTTCGAAAGCATGTCAAAGTGCAAGTAGATAAATAGGTACCACTCTGGCAGGAAGGTAAATGGCGTTTCCGCGCACTGCTCTGGTTTCGCCAGAAGCAGCTTAGTCATGCTGGCTGCATGACCCAGAAAAACTTTCTGTGGATAGATGCTGGCTCCCTTGGCCTGTAAAGCGAGATGAGAGCTGCAACCCCAAAGTCGTTTGCGACTGGACTTAATTGTCAGGGGTCCCTTTACCTTTTTTAGCTCCTGATCTCAAACTAGTCACTGATGCAACTATGTCACTCTTAAATTGATAAGCACACAGGACTACAACTCATCCTTGAAGCAGACATGCCCCCTAAATCACCATGTGGGTCTTTTGGCTCCAGTGGCTCCAGCTAGCCCAAAATTATCCCATGCTGGCCTCTGTAGGAGTGCTGGCCTCTTCCGAATAAATTGTGGCGCAGACTGGTTTCCCCCATTTGCTAGAGACAGTAGAGCTTCTTAGCTAAACACCTCAGCATCTAGAGTGGTGTTCTGCATAATAGAGCTTGCAGTGGATGAAAATAACAATATACCCTAGAAGTGCATATGCTCTTCAACATATGCTCTCCCGTTCTCCATACTTTGCAAGTGGAGTTTTGTAAGCAAGGTGTGTCAATAGTACTTAAGTAAAACTGAGGCCTAAAGCAATTAAATTAAAAGCTAAAAAGATCTGGAATCGTAAAAGCCAACACATTTTAATTGAACATAATTCTATTGAAGACTATTAAATTACCTCAGTGGAATAGAAGCACAAAACACATGCTAATGAGCTAGCGAGTGAAATTTTTAAATGGGCGAACTGAAAAATTGCAGGTACCCCCGTGTAAGACATGCCGAGTGCTGATGATATGAAAATATGAATAATTTATGTCTTCTTTAAATGTGGAATGTAAATTTGTTTGGAATTAATTTCTGTTGGGAAATCACTACACAGTAAACATGCCTCTCTCTTAGGGCGCCATCTCTCCCCCCCCCCTCGCTTTGCTAAATATTATTATTAGTATTGCTATTATTTTATTATGGTATTGTTTGGGGATGAAGGCGAAATGACAAGGGCGCCTGGCAATGCAGTATTACGCTAGGGGGATGCTAAAAAGTAAAGTAGATTTATTTCTTGGCTAAACGCATCACAGTCTGGATAACATTGAGCCAGATTCTCTGCTGTTGCTTGGCTTGTGTAGACCATGTTGAGAGCATTAAAAAAAAACCCTACCGAAATGCCAAGCCCTCCTCAGCTACCATAAGAACTGGCGTGGCTACTACTTTTCGATTCCCATAAGTAAGGGTTGGTTTAATGAAAAAGAAAAACAAAGAAACCCAGACTAGGCTCCAGTAATTCCTGGCCAGAAAATATATGATGACTTGGTATTTCTTTAACACAATCCTACTGTTCCTTATGAACATGGGTGCATTTATATTACAACAAACGTCAGAAACTTGGTTACTGTTGATCTCAGTGGGGAACTGGTGCATCTGAAGACCTTTGGTAAATGATTATATTTCATCTTCGGTTTCGTTATTTAGTGAGAAAGCATAGTATTGAATGGGACTGGTAGGGAAACATCTGAAACATGCCATGTGACATGACACAACGCTTTCTCTCGTTTAAATCTCAAAGCCAAGCCAATTAAGGGAACAGATTTCACCCTCATTTCCATCTTTCAGTGCAAAAAGGTTGCCATTTATCGTTGCTGATTTTTAAATGTCTGGAACAAATCGTGTTGTACAGACATTTCTCACAATGCCTGGTAAAGTCTATATAGGGCCAAGAGAATAGAAACCCATCTTTATTTCCATCATTTTCTGGTAAATGACATTCACCATCATGGAAGTCTCAAGGTCAAAAGCCTCCATTTTTCAACACAGACTTTGTTCCCTGCCCACCAGGGGGAGCCCTCATTGCTGGTGGGGCAGGGAGGCTGTGGGGAGGCTGAAACCCTTCCCAGCAGCGGCAGTTTGTGTGGACTGCTAGGCAATGTGGACTGGCTGCGCAGCAACTGGAAGACAACTGCAAGTAACTCCCTCCTTATTTAGTTTTTTGGAGGTGAGGCTTAGGAAGGGATCAGAGTGAAAACAGTTCCCACTGATCTACTAAAGTCTTGGTCCAGATGGCAGGGTTGCTAACCCACCCTTCCTTCCTTCCTTCCTTCCTTCCTTCCTTCCTTCCTTCCTTCCTTCCTTCCTTCCTCCCTCCCTCCCTCCCTCCCTCCCTCCCTCCCTCCCTCCCTCCCTCCCTCCCTCCTTCCTTCCTTCCTTCCTTCCTTCCTTCCTTCCTTTCTTTCTTTCTTTCTTTCTTCCCACCCTTATTTCCTTCTTCCTTCCTTCCTTCCTTCCTTCCTTCCTTCCTTCCTTCCTTCCTTCCTTCCTTCCTTCTTTCCTCCCTCCCTCCCTCCCTCCCTCCCTCCCTCCCTCCTTCCTTCCTTCCTTCCTTCCTTCCTTCCTTCCTTCCTTCCTTCCTTCCTTCCTTCCTTCCTTCCTTCCTTCCTTCCTTCCTTTCTTTCTTTCTTTCTTTCTTTCTTTCTTTCTTCCCACCCTTATTTCCTTCTTCCTTCCTTCCTTCCTTCCTTCCTTCCTTCCTTCCTTCCTTCCTTCCTTCCTTCCTTCCTTCCTTTTTCTTTTTTTACGTACACTCCACTTTTAAAGAAAAAGAAATCCAAGTGTCAGACATGCAATAACATAAATTTAGAACCCTATTAAAATACTCAACATCCCAAAAGCAAAGGAGGCCATCTAAAAATCATAATATGCAATTGCATAAATTGCAGTTTTCAAAACCAGGTCAAGGTATTAGTTCTATTAGTTCTGTGAACCGCCCTGAGACCTGCGGTTACAGGACCATACAGTCATACCTCGTCTTGCGTTCCGCTCTTGTTACGGACTTTCAGCTTATGAACGCAGCAAACCCAGAAGTATTTACTGTTCCCCACCCGCGCATGCGCGCTTCGCATATGCGCAAAAGAGGCGCTCTAGTTGCGGACTTTTCAGGGTGTGAACAGCACCCTGAAATGGATTAAGTCCACAACTAGAGGTACCACCATATATAAATTGAATACATAGTAAATAATAACAATAATCTGCAACCCACAGGGGATGAGGCTTGTCTGATATTTTTTGGGAATCGCTTTCCACTCTTGTGGAGGCGTCATTGAAACATTGTTGTTGTCTTACATTTACAAACTTGCTAGGTCACTGTTTTCTAGGGCTGGAATTTTATCCAATGTTCTCGATTGCCTTAAGTATTGTTGTTCCCTATAAGCAATGTCCTCTTGGTGTGTTCAATTACACCATCCTAACTTGATGGCGGTTGCCATAGGCACTGAGCAGGATCCATAGCTAAGGTTAGACGGGGTAGGCTTCTCCTTCCTCACTGGGGGAATGCAAAAAAACCTGAGGCTGATATGACTGTGACTCACAGACAAGCTGGCAATGGCAGCCCATGCTCTCGGCTCACATTGTGGTGGGCCAGATTTCATCTTCCTCCTCCTCACCTTTTTCCAGCGTGGGGGCAAAGTGATTACATCACTCAGTGGGCAGGCATTCCACTGTCTGGATCATTGACCTATGTTATGTAGTGATGTATGGAAGTGAAAGCTGGACCATAAAGAAGGCTGATCGCCGAAGAATGGATGCTTTTGAATTATGGTGCTGGAGGAGACTCTTGAGAGTCCCATGGACTGCAAGAAGATCAAACCGATCCATTTTGAAGGAAATCAGCCCTGAGTGCTCACTGGAAGGACAGATAATGAAGCTGAGGCGCCAATACTTTGGCCACCTCATGAGAAGAGAAGACTCCCTGGAAAAGACCCTGATGTTGGGAAAGATGGAGTGCACAAGGAGAAGGGGAGGACAGAGGATGGGATGGTGGGCCAGTGTTCTCGAATCTACCAGCATGAGTTTGACCAAACTGTGGGAGGCAGTGGAAGACTGGAGTGCCTGGTGTGCTCTGGTCCATGGGGTCACGAAGAGTCGGACATGACTAAATGACTAAACAACAACATGGCCAATGGTGTAGGCTGTTGCTAATAAAATGGTGTCCGTTTTTATCCCATCTACATGCCTGGTGAAAACCTTTCTGCTTTGACAATCCCTACACGTGATTTAGTTGCCTGCTTGTGGATGGACCCATTTTAGACTGCAAGTGGCGGCTCACAAAGCCAAATTCTCCTTCCACATAGAAGGATTTTGCCATGGCCTCTACCTCACATGCAATTTTTCTATATGTAGGAATGTATATGTGTGGTTTTTCTTCTTCACCTGCAATCTGAAGCGGCAAAGCCCAGAAACAGGCCTGCCAGTTCTATTTATGAGAACTGTCATGGAAAAAGAGTTATGGCTATACACGGAAGAAGGATTGCAAATCACTTGTCCTCTTCAGGCCGTCATTCTTCTTACTCACTTAATTTTACATGTACATGACACAGCTCCTTTCAAACCATGATTTTTCCGTTTGCCGGTCCCTGACAGCGACAGCACAGAGCCGACGAGCACAAAGACTTTCAATTCCTCCTTTTCATTATTTTGGAACAACTGTTCCCCCCTTTTCTGCTGTTTTCTGTTCATGGACCATTAGCAGCTTCCAAAGGCAATATCCTTTCCCTGTCACACTATGCCATGGGGGGCCGTTTGAACAACTTCAGACGAGGGCATTAAGTACAATTCTGGAAGGGAGTCAGAGCATAACCAAATAAAAATAATAAAAGAAAGCTTGTGCGAGCAATTTGGAATGCTGTCCCGGACTGAATTCATTTTCAGCATAGCAGAGAGCTACCAATAACTGATGATCAGCACTATTCTCCCAACTCCAAACCACCTTCCTTAATTGTAAAGCACTTCATACCCTAAGAAACCTCGCTTCTCATTTGATTTTCCTTTTTTGGAGCTCGACTTAGCCGAAAGCTGAGCCCGCTAACCAGTAGGAGGGGAAGAAAATTCATGTTTCTAATTCAAGGCAAATAAAAATGGCCTCCTTGGCGCTCTCCTTACCCTCTTGCACAATGGAATTGAAGTAACTCACGACTTAGGATTGCTGAAGGGAAGATCCAGAGGGGGGTGATAGTAGTTGTGAAAAACAACAGCTATTCAAACAGACTCTGAGGAGGGTGAAATCTTGGCCCTGCTGAAGTCATTGGAAGTTTTAGCTTCCACTGAGCCAGGATTCCATCTGCTTATCCAATGATCTCCTTCTGTTGGGAAAGGAGAAAGAGAGCTTCTCTCTTCTGGGCTTGATTCTCTCCATAGCAAAACTCTAGAAAGGTCTATATTTGTCTCAGGACCCCTTTTGAAGCTAGAGAGAGTAATTGTCCACAGGTATATATTCAAATCACCGCTGAGTTAGTGCTGGTTGTTGTAACGTCATCTTTCATTTTAATTTCCATCGTGCAACTTCTGTAATTTCCTAGCAGAGAGAAAGAATCCATAAGAATGCTATATGTTTATACTAGAACATAGAGTAGGGTGGGTATCTTTATCATTATTTATTGAATTTATATACCACCCTATATATATATATATATATATATATATATATATATATATATATATATATATATATATATGCTTTCGTAGATTTTCACGGGTACAGGAATGCAGGTTTTGGTGTCCTCGGGTGTCTTCCCGTGTAAAAGTTGGGGTGTCTAGGCGACGTTTCGACGAGGTCTCACTCGTCATCTTCAGGCTGGTGCTTTCGGCTTCTTGTTACTGGAACAGAGCAGGATCTCAGTGTTTGAGTTCCTATAAATACTGTTGAGGGGGTGTGGTGTATAGCCTCCAATGTTCTGGGCAGAGAGGAAGTTCCCAGGCTAGTGTGCCTTTTCTTCTTTTGTTCCTTAATTACTTGAGGGATATCTTGAGTGATTTCTTGAGTGATATCCTGAGTACCACTTAGGTGGGTCATTAGGTGTGGATTAGTTGCTAAAGTCTTTGTGTCTTGACCTCTTGAACTTTGTGAAGAGGGCTAATTTCCAGATGTCTGGCAAGCGGGATTAGCCCTCCCCACAAAAACTGACACCAGATCCAGAGGCACACAGAACGCCATCACCAATCAACCACACCAGACCCAAACCCAGACCCTCTCCACAGATAAATTACAGACACCATCCAGTAGCCAAACCATGGTGGCACCTCCGGATGCTGCACCCCCCTGCAATCCCTACACAGATCTGGCTGACACAGGCCACAAAACCACAGCTCGCCCCTATACACGAAGCCAAGCCAGAGCACAACTAAGTGCAGTACAGCCATCTTCTCAGAAAAACTCTTCACAAAGTTCAAGAGGTCAAGACACAAAGACTTTAGCAACTAATCCACACCTAATGACCCACCTAAGTGGTACTCAGGATATCACTCAAGAAATCACTCAAGATATCCCTCAAGTAATTAAGGAACAAAAGAAGAAAAGGCACACTAGCCTGGGAACTTCCTCTCTGCCCAGAACATTGGAGGCTATACACCACACCCCCTCAACAGTATTTATAGGAACTCAAACACTGAGATCCTGCTCTGTTCCAGTAACAAGAAGCCGAAAGCACCAGCCTGAAGATGACGAGTGAGACCTCGTCGAAACGTCGCCTAGACACCCCAACTTTTACACGGGAAGACACCCGAGGACACCAAAACCTGCATATATATATATATATATATATATATATATATATATATATATATATGGACATGGGTGGCACTGTGGTATATAAATTCTGTATCCAGGGCAGCTGTCTACCAGCTCCACCTGGTATGCAGGCTGAGACCCTCCCTGCCCGCGGGCTGTCTCGCCAGAGTGGTACATGCTCTCTAGTTATCCCTCGCTTGGACTACTGCAATGCGCTCTACGTGGAGCAACCTTTGAAGGTGACCCGGAAACTACAACTAATCCAGAATGCGGCAGCTAGACTGGTGACCGGGGGTGGCCGCCGAGACCACATAACACCCGTCTTGAAAGACCTACATTGGCTCCCAGGACATTTCCGAGCACAATTCAAAGTGTTGGTGATGACCTTTAAAGCCCTAAACGGCCTCAGCCCAGTATACCTGAAGGAGCGTCTCCACCCCCATCGTTCTGCCCAGACGCTGAGGTCCAGTGCCGAGGGCCTTCTGGTGGTTCCCTCATTGCAAGAAGCAAAGCTACAGGGAACCAGACAGAGGGCCTTCTCGGTAGTGGAACCCGCCCTGTGAAAAGCCCTTCCATCAGATGTCAAAGAGATAAACAACTACCTGACATTCATTTTTTTTTTTTGCGTTTTAAAAAAGATTTTATTAGTTTCAATTATTTGTACATTATATCCATATTTCAACACCTCTCATTCATTTTGAACTTCCTACAGCGTCGTTGACATTCATTCGTATTTAGATCTTTAAATCACATTCCATCCTTTCATATTGCCATTCCTACCACCCTTTATACATTATTTCAAATAAACAATACTTGTTGGTTCTTTACAGTGCCTCTTTAAATTCCACTAGCGTTGTATTAACAAAACATTTGTTCTCCAGATAACCCACAAATTTCCCCCAGTCTTCAATAAAGTTTTGGTCCTTTAAAAATCTTATTTTCCCTGTTAATTTGTCCAACTCAGCATATTCTGTCAGTTTTGCTCTCCATTCTGCAACCGTTGGGATTTCTTCCTGCTTCCACCTCTGGGCTATCACAATTCTGGCTGCCGTAACCGCGTACTGGAAAAGTTTACAATCCTTTCTCCTAATGTCCTTACCCACAATACCTAATAGAAAAGCTTCTGGCTTTTTTACAAAGGTATAACTTAACATTTTTTTCAGTTCGTTGTAGATTTCCTCCCAGAAGCTTTTAACTTTTTTACACTCCCACCATTGATGGTAAAAGGACCCTTCCTTTTGTTTACATTTCCAGCACTTGTTGTCTGTCTTATACATCTTAGCCAGTTTTACAGGTGTCATATACCACCTGTATAACATCTTCATCATGTTTTCCCTAAGTAGTGTACAGGCCGTAAATTTTATATTCACTCTCCATAACTTTTCCCAGTCCTCCATTTGAATGTTATACCCGAAATCCCTTGCCCATTGTACCATCACTGACTTCACTTCCTCATCCTTTGTGTTCCACTCCAGCAATATTTTATACATTTTTGAGAGATTTTTATATTCGTTGTTTATTATCTCTTTTTGGAATGTCGATTCTTTTCCCTCATATCCCCTTTCCTTCACCTCTTTTTTAAACATCTCGTTTATCTGGAAGTAATTTAACCAATCCCATGTGAATACTTTAATCTGTTCGTATGATTTAACTTTCCACTTCCCTCCTTCATTGATAACCATATCTTCATACTTCCCCCACTTTTCTTCCATATTAACTTTTTTTACGGTTATCATCTCCAACGGTGATAACCAGTGTGGTGTTTTCGGCTCTAGAATATTTTTGTATCTATCCCAAACCTCTATTAGTGGGCCCTTAAAAATATGACAGCAAAATCCCTTGTGCACTCTCTTTTTATCCCTCCAAAGGTACGCGTGCCACCCAAATTTGTTATTATACCCTTCAAGATCTAATAGTTTTTTATTCTCCAGCTTTACCCATTCTTTTATCCAGCACAAACATGCTGCTTCGTAGTACAGCCTCATGTCTGGTAGAGCGAAGCCCCCTCTTTCTGTTGCATCTGTTAACAATTTAAATTTGATTCTGGGCTTCTTCCCTTCCCAGACATATCTGGAGATCGCTTTTTGCCATTCTTTAAAATTTTTTATTCCTTTTAATATGGGTAGCGTTTGGAACAGAAATAACAACTTGGGGAGCAGCATCATTTTCACCATGGAGATTCTTCCCCAGAAAGATAATTTCATCCTGGCCCAGACCTCTAAGTCTTTTTTAATTTTCTTCCACACCGGGATGTAGTTATTTTGGTATAGGTCAATGTTTTTGTTGGTAATCCAAATACCCAGATATTTTACCTTTTTGACCACTTCTATTTCGGTTCTTTGTTGCATTATTTCAATTTTGTCTTGATCCATATTTTTTACAATCCTTTTTGTTTTACTCTTATTGAGTTTGAATCCTGCTAATTTCCCAAATTTCTCGATTTCATCCAGAACTACCTGACATTCAGAAGACATCTTCAGGCAGCCCTGTTCAGGGAAGATTTTAATGTGTGACATCTTAGTGTACATTTGGTCTTTGTGGAAGCCGCCCAGAGCGGCTGGGGAGACCCAGCCAGATGGGCGGGGTACAAATAATAAATTATTATTATTATTAAACCACAGAGCCTAGGGCTTGTTGATCAGAAGGTCAGTGGTTCGAATCCCCGCGATGGAGTGAGCTCCTGTTGCTCGGTCCCTGCTCCTGCCAACCCAGCAGTTCGAAAGGACGTCAAAGTGCAAGTAGATAAATAGGTACTGCTCCGGCAGGAAGGTAAACGACATTTCTGTGCACTGCTCTGGTTCGCCAGAAGTGGCTTAGTCATGCTGGCCACATAACCTGGAAGCTGTATTCCAGCTCCTTCAGCCAATAAATTGAGATGAGCGCTGCAACCCCAGAGTCGTCTGCGACTGGACCTAATGGTCAGGGGTCCCTTTACCTTTATCCCACCCTATACCCAGAGGTCTCAGGATGGTTCACAGAACAAAATAAAGAAATAAATCCACAAAATATATAATCAAAATAAAAACTACAATCCAATAACCAATAAATTTCCTGTCAAAGAACCAGCTAAGAAATATGTCCTCTGCTCGAGAGCCACAAGGTAAACAGCTCCTGCTAGGTCTCTGCATCTTTGTTCCAACATATTATTTGCATTCTGACAATCACCATGCTTTACTTCTATCCTTCCTTGTATCTGCTCATCCCATCCCAAAATGCCCATAGGTGCCTAAACTGCCTAAACTGCTGCTCCAACCACTGACTGTCTTCTCAGGGGCTCTCATCTGCCTTATTCTGGGTAAGGCCATTACTTGCATCTAGCCCCAGTATGTTTACTCTTGACTGTGTGTCTCCCCACAGTCTCAGAAAGAGGTCCTCTAACTAGAGATAGATGATATAGATAGATGATATAGATAGATAGATAGATGATAGATAGATAGATAGATAGATATAGATACATAGATAGATGATAGATAGATAGAGATAGATAGATAGATGATAGATAGATAGAGATAGATAGATAGATAGATAGATGATAGATAGATAGAGATAGATAGATAGATAGATGATAGATAGATAAAGATAGATAGATAGAGATAGATAGATGATAGATAAACTTTATTCGCATTAGCCAATGGCCATGGCAACATAAAACAAGCAATATATACAAATAAAAAGACAGCGATGGGTAAAAAGGGCAATCAAATGACCAAGATTATCGTTCAGATAGTGGCCCTTAATCTCATTGCACCCTCGATAAACCTAGCAACCTTTACTGTTGTCTGATCATTTTGATCTGATAAAAGAAAGAACAATGTGTGGCCTCAGATGGGCGGCCTGGGATGGTAAGTAAAAGTGGGGCAATGATCTCATTCCTCAGATCTTTATAAAGGGGACAGGACAGGAGAACATGAGCCACTGTTTCCAGATTGCCATCTCCACAGGGGCAGAGTCATTTCTCAGTTGGAATCTTCTGGTATCTGCCCTCAAGTTTGGCAGAGGGCATCACATCCAATCTGGCCAGTGTGAATCTAACTAGAGACATTGGGGAGTGGTGGCTTCTCCCCCATGAAGGGATGAAGGAGGAAACAAAATAAGGTCTATATGCCCCCCTTCAGAGTCTTCCACACTTTCACCATGTGTGGTCATACAGCTTTGGTCCTGGATGTCTTGGCTCTGTTTTTTGGCTTCATGTGTTTGTGCATCAAGTTCTGGACCACATACTCCACAAGATTTCGGGCCGAAAGAGAACCAACACCAAGAGACCAACACACAAACCAAAACCAATTATGGATCTTGAATTTACTGTCAGTTGGATTTTGGGTCTCTTTCTGACCCCCACATTGCAACAGGGGAAAGAGCTGGGGTTGCGGGTATCTACCACCTAGTCAGATGAACAATTTAGTGAAAGTAAGCTCTCTAGCAGAAAACAATAATACTAGAAATAGTTCTTGTCACCCACCCCCTAAAACACAGTATGCTCTAATGATTTTCCATATCCTTAGAGTTATATTTGAAATGAATTGTTTGCAACCACAACCTTCACATCAACATGTGGAAGAGTCTATGGCTGAGGAGTCTGCTAATGCCATATGCATAGGGTCTGTGACCTAAGTTCAATAAGAATCTGAACAGATAATTTGTTTTGGTAAAGGCGTAGATTCTGGTGACGGTCGCAATTTTGCACATATTCAAGCTGCAGTTTGATGTCAGGTTGAGGGGTTTTTAAACAATATTTTTAATCATAGTTCTGTATTTCATGCTGAGTTCCGTGCTTTATTAGCTGTTGTAGAAATGTCTGAGACTGTTTCGGTGATTTTTAAAATATATTCTCTCAGTGGATTCAGACAGTATTGCCATGTCACTGCATTGAGACCTGGCAGCCATTTTGGAAAAGCCATTTTTGACCCGGGGTTGTGATGATCTGAGATGGAGGTGAAATCCAGACATCTAGTGCTGCTTATGATCCTTTGATTCTGCAGCTCATAACCTGCTTGGGGCTGTCAAAAGTTTGAGCAAGACTTCCTTTTGAAGCAAGCTAAGCTATTTTTTTTGCTTCTGAGGAAGTAAGCAGCAACAGATCAAAATGCTTTCTTGACTCAGTGACATCACAACCACCCCTCCACGTAATTTGTTTAACGAATTTGCTAGCATACCTTCCAACATGATGTGGCCTAAATCCAGGATGCCATCTTGCAAGGCATGTGACCTGCAAGATGCAGGGTCCCCCCCAAAGAGCTTTTTTCAGACACAGTGCCCCCAAACACATGTTTGGGGGAACTGCACAATATCAATGCCCCCCAGCACAATTTTTTGGGGCAGAGATATTGCTTGGCACCCCAAAATGTGCATAGTTGGTTGCCATGCCCAAAAAAGGTGCAGCCTGAAACCGTGTGAGATTGTGGGTGTCCTCTTGTGAGAAAAAAAATGCAATGTACTGTTTTTTCTGGGGGAGTTGACAGGTATGTAATGATAGATTCTGGTAGTATTCCACTTACAACACAACTCAGATTGTATTGGTTCTGTTTCAGCACAACCCGTTTTCACTTACTACTTCTCTGTATCTTTGATTTTCCATGAAGTATACTACACCAAGCTTAGAGTATTCTAATCCAGAGGACTCAAACCAATCTAAAATAAAGGCAACATTTTCTTATTCTTACCCTGGATCATTCATTCTGACTCTAAGAGGAAACCCCAATCCTGTATTATTATTGTTATGTACTGAAGTTCTCACCCTGCGCCAGCAGGGGGATACTGTAGATACTTATGCAAATGAAGGATCGAAAGTGACGTTCAGTGATTGGATAGTTTGTATGCAAATGAAGGATTGAAAGTGACGTTCAGTGATTGGATAGTTTTAGAAAGTTGCTACAGTTATGTTGTTCTGGAGCTCTATATAAGCAGGCTGACTGAGCTCTTCAGTAAAGTTCTGTTCCAGCTTACAAATAAAGAGCTGCTTTGGAAGAATCACTGTGTCGTCTGATATGTTCACCCACAACTTATCAATTATTATTATTATTATTATTATTATTATTATTATTATTATTATTACCCTGCCCATCTGGCTGGGTTGCCCCAGCCACTCTGGGCAGCTCCCAACAGAATATTAATAACACGATAAAACATCAAACATTAAAAACTTCCCTAAACAGATGTCTTCTAAAAGTCAGATAGTTGTTTATTTCCTTGACACCTGATGGGAGGGCGTTCCACAGGGCAGGCATCATTACCAAGAAGGCCCTGTAGCTTTACTTCTTGCAGTGAGGGAACTGCCAGAAGGCCCTCGGAGCTGGACCTCAGTGTCCAGGCCTGACGATGGGGGTCGAGATGCTCCTTCAGGTATACAGGGCCGAGGCTGTTTAGGGCTTTAAAGGTCAGCACCAATACATTCAATTGTGCTCAGGAATGTACTGGGACACCAGACTGACAATATACACATGTGCCCATCTGCGAATCTAGAAAACGACTCTTTCCTTAATGCTTGTTGACCATCAGGAAGCCCTAAAGCAGCCTTTCCCACATGGTACCCTTCAGGGGGGTTGGACTATAACTCCCCTCTGCCACAGCCAGCATGCCCAATGGTTAGGGATAATGGGAGTTGCCATCCAAAACTATATATCTATGTGATTTTTGGCTCCGACTAGACAATACAGTCAAACCTCATTGAATGTAAATCCTTGACATTGTGGTAAGCAGCTGTGATGGGGAATAAATAATAGTGAGCCTGTCCTCACTACAGTGGTGCTGTGATTAATCTGTATCATCACTATACACACACACACACACACACACACACACACACACATAAACAAGGAGCGGTCAAAACCACTGCTGCGTCCTATGTCTTCTTCTGTTTTAGACCTTCACTTGCTGCACAACATGTCAGATTTTGTTGGATATCTTCAGTTATCCTCTTCTTATGATACATCTTTTGGAATGGAAAGAAAGAAAGAGCTGAAAATATTACACACACCCACACCCCAAGAAAAAAACCCTGTGTAAAACTGATGGACTGAAAATGAAATATGGCTCGGCTTCAGGCACTTCCCCCCTCCTTTGCCACGATAATTGTTTCTACAAAAAGAAACTACTACTCTGGCAAAAAAACAAAACAAAAACCCGAATCTCTGTTTGCTTGAACTTGCCATAAACTATTGCTAGTAATTAGAGAAGCCAATTGCACAGAAGCTCTGTTTGATTTAATTGGCGTTAAAAAAAAAAAAAGCTATAGCACAATAATAATAAAAAGTAAGACCATTTGGAACACAGGTTTTGGAGATCATAATTTCTTTTTTGTAAACCAAACTTAGAAGTTCATACAAGATTTTAACTTATTTTATTCAGTGCTATTTTTTTTTTTAAAAAAAACCCCACCCTCTAATTTGGTAGAATGTGTTGGGAAGTAGGACAAATTTTGTCTCGCTCCCTGGGTGCTGTTGCATCCTACAATGAAATATTTCATTGTTAAAGATGATTGTTTCGGGTACATTGTACAGTGGTACCTCAGGTTAAGTACTTAATTCATTCCGGAGGTCCGTTCTTAACCTGAAACTGTTCTTAACCTGAAGCACCACTTTAGCTAATGGGGCCTCCTGCTGCTGCCGAGCCGCCGAAGCATGAATTTTGTTTTCATCCTGAAGCAAAGTCCTTAACCTGAAGCACTATTTCTGGGTTAGCGGAGTCTGTAACCTGAAGCGTATGCAACCCAAGGTACCACTGTATATGTGTGTTGGACCTGCTGCCCAAGGAGTGTCTATGTAGTTCAAATCAAACAAGCATCTCACAACCTTTCCCCTAAACCAATGTGATATAGTAGTTAGAACTGGAGTCACCAACTTTTGGGTCCTTTGGGTACATCTGCAAACAGGAGGCATCAAACCATGCTGCATTCAAGCAGACTTCAGCCATTATGTTGCATACAAAAACAAAAAACTTGTTTCAAGCCGAATTTCATCTGGCGTGGCATGGGGGGGGCGGGCCTTTCAGGTACTTGGAAAGGTCTCTGCAGGCTTATGTACACCCATGGGTACCATGCTGGCAAACCCTGAGTGGAACTGGGACCTGAGAGATCTGGGTTCAAATCTCCACACAACCTTGAAACTCACTGGGCGACTTTGGGACAGTTACCTTCTCTCAGTCTAAGCCACCTCATGAGATTCGTGCGAGGATAAAGTGAGGAGGGGTAGAAGGGGTTTTTAAATAATACTAATACTAATAAATAATACTAATACTAATACTAAAATGTATGAATTCTGGTGCTGGAGGAGACTCTTGAGAGTCCCATGGACTGCAATAAGATCAAACCTATCCATTCTGAAGGAAATCAGCCCTGAGTGCTCACTGGAAGGACAGATCCTGAATCTGAGGCTCCAATACTTTGGCCACATCATGAGAAGAGAAGACTCCCTGGAAAAGACCCTGATGTTGGGAAAGATGGAGGGCACAAGGAGAAGGGGACGACAGAGGACGAGATGGTTGGACAGTGTTCTCGAAGCTACCAGCATGAGTTTGACCAAACTGCGGGAGGCAGTGGAAGACAGGAGTGCCTGGCATCCTCTGGTCCATGGGCTCATGAAGAGTCGGACATGACTAAACGACTAAACAACAACAGTACTAAAATACTAATACTACTAATAATACATCAATTAATAGCAGTACACAGCACCCCATTCCCCACTTTTCCTTGATCCCTCCATTCTTTAAAGTCAGCATGTACAAATATGTACTGAAAGAGAGAACATGATAGCAAAGAATTTTAATTCTAAAATATGAAGTTGCACTAACTGGGATTTAAGGTGACTTTGGATGTTATACATCAAAGATGGCCGTTTCCCTGAATTCTTCCCCCTCGTTGCATACTGTTTAGGCACTCATTCCTGTCTTGAGATGTTCTCACCCCCACTCTACATCATTGTCTGCTTCTTTATTTATTGCAAATTTTTTTATCTCATCCTTCCTGTAAGGAGCTCAGGGTGTCCTACAAGTCCCCCCCCCCCCACTTTATTCTCACAAAATCCTTATGATAGGCTGAATGAAAGCCTAAAGGCCACTCCATGAGCTTCCTGTCTGGGTGGCGGAATTTGATGTGTTGCCTCCTTGGGCCAACACAACACCACACTGACTCTTAGTGTAAAGGTAAAGGGACCCCTGACCATTAAGATCAGTCACAAATGACTCTGGGGTTGCAGCGCTCATCTCGCTATATTGGCCGAGGGAGCCAGCGTACAGCTTCCGGGTCATGTGGCCAGCATGACTAAGCCACTTCTGGCGAACCACAGCAGTGCACGGAAATGCTGTTTACCTTCCTACTTGTGCTTTGACGTGCTTTCGAACTGCTAGGTTGGCAGGAGCAGGGACCAAGCAACAGGAGCTCACCCCGTCGCGGGGATTCAAACCGCCGACTTTCTAATCTGCAAGTCCTAGGCTCTGTGGTTTAGACCACAGCACCACCCACATCCCTTGTAGGTGGTAGCAAACAATGGGATGTGGGTGGCACTTACCTGACCTCTTGACAGGTTAGGGTTAGTGTCACTGCTGCTTACCAGACAAAAGAGGGGGAAGGACAAGGTTGTGGGGAAGTTGGCAGTATGCAAACACATTTTGTACCATGCCAACCTTCCCGCCATCTGCTACTGAATATAGGGGAATGATGTGATTCGCCTAACAAAATATTACGGGGAGAGAAGGGAGAGTTTGACATGGAGGCTACCATGTTGTCTAGGTCCCTCCTCTGCTTTCAGCTATTTAAATGAAGGAACTTTTGCTACCATCTTTGACATGTCACTTGTTGAGTTAAAAATAAGCCGATCCGTGTTCCAATTCACCTCGACGAGCCTTGCATTTGCTCTGCTGTGCTTCTGTAAAAGTATCGGCGTTCATTATCTTGAAGACTGGAGCAAGGGGGGGATTTGATCCTGCAGTTGTCCAAGCGAAGTGTAATCTCAGTTTCAGAGGCACAAGTTATATTTGTCTGAATGTGGTTCTGTTACTACCAAGGTATTGACACAGTGCATCTGCCCCCGTCTGTCTCCATCTGTTAACATAGTTTGAGCAGTACACAAAGTGAGTGCAGACAAGCATTCTTATTCCATCTGTTAGCTGTGCAATTTGTACACACATTTTACCTGGGGGTGGGGGGAATCCTATTCTTTTGTTCCTTGCTAATAGTGTGATGGGGGGAAAAAACACCAGTGCCGTAATTTCCATTTATTCTGGAGTACATTTTTGTCGTATGTCGACCCTAGTCCATCTTACTCTATTGAGAGGGCTTTTATAAGAAGGCATATCTCATTCTTGCTAACGTTTGAACTCATAGCAATAAGGGAGTGGACTGACAGGCCAGAGTTTCAGTTACCGATAATGAGCTTGTGTTAGCTGAAGCATGCAAGAGAGGTTGCTGGTCTTAGAATATGCACATACTGTAGGCATATTGTGACATCATGTGGCGAAACAGACCCACATACATTATTGCTGATTTATGAAGGTGCTTTTCATTGGTAGCTACTCCGTAAGAGATTAACATATTGTATGTGATTATGTCCACTTCCTCCATTTTAGTATTGATAATACAGTCTAGCATTTTAAGAATGTAAATGAAGGACCTATTTAGGCTGCAATCCTAAAGTAGGAAACACATAGCATTGAAATCAGTTCATCAGATTTCCCCCTCTGCTACTGGAGCAATTTCTGTGGCTCTGACCTCAGTAGGGCTGAAAAGGGTGTGTGTTTGGTGCAGACGGGGAGAAGGAATGGATCGAGAGGGCCCATAACCCACGCAGTCCCCCCAAAACCACTCCCCAAACCAGTAGCTAAGCTACAGCAGTCCTGTGGCAAACAATACACCGAGCATTGTATTTTCTGCCAAGGAATCATGGACAGATTCTCTGTAGGAAATGATGTTCTTTCTTGGCGTCATTTCTGGCCCCCTGGATAGATCCCTGGAATCTTCCCGTCTTTGCTGAAGTTTCAGCTGGCTCCTGCTTCATCCCTCTTCACCAAAGTAGGGTTTTGCCTCCTTCAGTGATGAGGGAGAGGAATGGGTGAACAGCTGGTGGAGAGCCTTGCAATTGTCCTTTTTGTTGACGAATGTTTCGACAACCACCTTGAGGCTTTCTAGTCATTTGGCTTTGGTGTTCAGCTGAGTGGGGCAAGTGTAGAGCAGCTCATCTGGTTCAGCCCACCCACGTTATTGTGAGTCAAGCCCAAATTTCACCAAGGCAATAAGCCGGTCCTAGTACAATTCTGCCATGCCATCACAAATTGGGTCCTCCCTTAAAGAGGGCACGTGTTGTGGTGAGACCTGGCAACCCAACCCTGTGTTGTGGGTGGGAATGATTGGATAGCCACAACACCCAATTGGTATGTCCCTTGATGCAGGGTTTAATCAGGCCAATGGGATGCAGGCTAAATGGATCAAGGGACCTATTTATGCCCATGCACGTGACCCAGAGCTTCCTCTTTCGGCTCGGGCATCGGAACACCTGCCCACCTCTCCCTACTTTTAGGGCTTTGCTGTTGACCTTGCTATGCCATTGTGTGTCGTCTGTCGTTGGGACAGAGGCATGGCAGGAATTTTCCCCACTTGGCTGATTGGCTGGTGCCATTTGGGTTTCGCCTGCCGCGTAGCAGATCATCACAACTTGTAAGGTTGCGGATAGGCTCTGGTTCAGGTGATAGGGATGGGGGAACGCTCTCGCCATCCCTATGTGAAGGGTATTCCGTTAAAGGAATCCAGGGACTCACTGGTTTGGTCAACCCTGTGAGGGGGTTGTGCCCATGCCTGAGTCCAGGGGGACATCTGGGTGGTGGACATAGCCTGTTCCCAGCTTTCCACCTATCCAGGTGTTCACCCTAGGCTGACCTATGCTGGTGCCCTGGGTCAGCGCTACCTGCAACGGTGCAGGGAGCTAGTCGAACCAGAGCCTATGCAACCAGTCACTTTCTATAATCAATAAAGTTGTGGCCTAAATTCTGCCAAAAACCATACCAAAATTTGAGTCTTGTCTGAATTTATTTAAGGAGGAGGTTTAAAGGTCTGAACATGCGAATACTCATTGAGAGAGGGCCTATGTGTGGAGCCTCTGTTATTATCAGGAATACTGAAATGGTACTGTCCCAGTCACAAGAATCTCTGGGACCAGCAGCCCCCCCCCAACATTGAGTATTCAGCACATAGGCGCCGACTCCATGGGGCCTGAGGGGGCCCGAGCCCCCTCAAAAATTCGTTTGGGGGGGCTCTGCCCCCCCAATAATTTAAGAAAATTATTTTTTATTTTCCTTGTTTCACGATAGTTACCTTTTAAAATACATTCAGTAACGAGTTAAAACAAAGCCACTCCCGATCTAGAGAGGGGGTGGGGTTGCAGGCTCTCGACCCATCAACAATCTCGCGGGGCTGGCGTCAGCCCCGCGAGAAGCGGGGATTCCCCTAGCTCATTAATATTCACTGCCCACGGTGGCAGCCAATCGGCTGCCGCAAAGGGCGGGCCCTCACAGGTTCACTTAAGGTCGGGGCAGTCCGGGGCTCGCCCCTTTCGTTCCCCCAGCAGCAGCGGTTTGGAGGTCTTGGGCCCCCCCAATATTTTTTATAAGTCGGCACCCCTGATTCAGCAGGGATGTGAGGCAATCGAGATCAGGGATGGGGAAACGTTTTCACCCTGAGGGCTGTGATGCTGTCTGTAATTCACCTTCCAAGTGAAACATACCAGAGGAGCAGTGAGCCTATCCTCCACCCAGACAATTGAGGCATTAACAGAATTCCAGAATATGTAACAGGCTGGCAAAAACAGGGTGAGAAGCAGGAACAGGGAGGGGTGAGGGGGTGTGATCTGGGAAGTTTGTTTGTTTGTTTTATTTACACTATTTTTAGCCAGCTAAATGAAGTAATAATAATAATAATAATAATAATAATAATAATAATAATAATAACCTTTATATTTTACATGGTTTTATTTTGTTATAAAATGTTCCGTGACTATTTGTGGTGTAGGATGGTATGGAAATCTCTCAAGGCAAACAAGTAGAGTATTGTTCTAGATTGGGGAGTGACCCCCATCAACTCTAGAATTATTTTTTTAAAAAATATATATATGAGTAGGATTTTGATTAATTGGGATATGGATGAAAGTATAAGCTGCAGAACTGTGCCAGAAAAGGAATCCGTGGGCTGGCTTATGCAAACCAGCCAGGTTGGCCTAGTGAAGAGCAAATTTGTTAAACATGACAAAAGGAGTTGATGGACCACCTGAGAGGAATCCTTTGACCTAGAGAGACAGATGTTGCCATGGTAACTGGCTGTGAGGTGACAGGAAAAAAGAGTTTTTAGCAGGGTGTTCTGGGAAGAAGAAGGAAGAAGAAAGACATTCATCTTGGGCAGGTTGGCTGAAGGCTGGCTGCACTGCTTCTTGAAATGCCCATGCTGTAAGATCCTGGCTCAATCTCTCTCTGCATGTTTATAAAGTTTGAGTGAGGTACATACGAAACCATCTACTGAGCGAGTGCATGTTCAGGAAAGATATCGGAAACCCATCCAATTTTTGTACTGTTAAAGTTTTAAACTGCCCTTTTCTGATAAATTCTTTTTTATTGAGTCCAAAAGTCTATGAACTAGAGTGGTCTAGAGTGGTCTAGAGACTAGGACCAAGGAGATCTGGATTCAAGTCCCCAGTAAGTTATCAAGCTCATTGAGGCTGTAATTTGTACAGTCAAACCTGGGAGTGAGTCCTATTGGATTCTCTGGGACTTACTTCAGAGTAGATGTGCTTAGGATTGAACTGTGACTTGGGCTGGTCACCATTTTTTGGCCTAGCCTACCTCACATGTGAGGGTAGGGAGAATCTTGTGGAGGAAAGATGGAGTTGAAAGTGATGACAGTCAATAGTTCTGAATCATTCTGGTATATATAGACCATGCTTTAGCTTCGCTATTTCCTAAAGCTCGCATATTTAAACCAGCTTCTAGTCTAAAAAAATGTGGGTATCGTGACTCAGTGCCTGGTTTGAAATCGTCTGCAAAGGCGTATTGAAATACTGGTTTTGTAATGAAGCCTTAGGTATGAGGAATAAGACTCTGACACATTAAAGAGCTGCCTGGTGAATTATTTTGCTGCTTTGCAAGTTGCCATTACGCTGTAAACAGAAATAAAACTGCACTCGTAGAAGCTGTCATCATCAACAAATTCAACAACGAGGACAACAAAAACAACAGCAAAAAATTTGAATCGGAAGGGGGAAAATACTGCATGTTTTAGGCTAAATATAATAAGTGTTGTAACAGTATCACAATAATTTCAAAGTATGAGAAAACCAAATATTTCATAATGAATGCAGCATATAGCTTTTAAACAGGGCTAACATATGGGCCACTAATGTGAATGCAAATGCAAATGAGGTACTTTTGATTGCCTTGAAATAAAGTCAGCAGAATCGGAGCTTCAAAAAGCAAATTGTGCAGCTTTAACCACCTGAGTGCCACAAACGGAATCGTGCTCTTGCAGCATTTCCCCGTGAAATGAAGGCAATAAACAATAACCAAGGCCATTTATTTCAGGAAACCTGTTCTAGATTATAGGAAGCCTGCCTTTGTCCTCCCTTTCGAAATGACCTTTCCAAACCATTCTTGTAAGCTGTGCCGGAGTTACATTGCTGGGTCGTAGGGCAAACATGTGGCAATAGCAAGTTGCATCTGCCTGCCGATTCAGCCATCATTTTAAGGAGGCCATGAAGGGCACAGGGTGTTGGAGTATGAATTTCATACTGTACATTGGTATTCCGTTCACTGTTAGCTCCTCTAACTGGAGAACAATTTGGCAGATTTAGGGCCCAGTCCTCTTTTTTACTGGTACATAATGGCCTTCCATGAGCACTGACTTGGGCTATACATTTAACAAATGCTAGCATATAAAGTTCACTGACATGGAATCGGAAATGATGAATAGTAGGGATTTGTTCATTCTGTGGAGTGGCGTTATAGCACACATGGGGATAGTTGTGCCAAGGGTTTTGCTGGATAGATGGCGGCTAATGGATTGAGGTTGAATCCTGACAAGACAGAAGTACTGTTTCTGGCGGACAGAGGGCTGGTGGGTGTGGAGGACTCCCTGGTCCTGAATGGAGTAACTGTGCCCCTGAAAGACCAGGTGCGCAGCCTGGGGGTCATTTTGGACTCACAGCTGTCCATGGAAGCGCAGGTGTATTCTGTGTCCAGGGCAGCTGTCTACCAGCTCCATCTGCTACGCCAGCCAAGACCCTGCCTGCCTGCGCCCTGTCTCACCAGAGTGGTACATGCTCTAGTTATCTCCTGCTTGGCCTTCTGCAATGCACTCTACATGAGGCTACCTTTGAAGGTGACTTGGAAACTACAACTAATCCTGAATGCAGCAGCTAGACAGGTGACTGGGACTGGCCGCTGGGACCATTTAACACCAGTCCTAAAGGATCTACATTGGCTCCCAGTACGTTACAGCTCTGAGCACAATTCAAAGTGTTGGTGCTGACCTTTAAAGCCCTAAACAGCTTTGGCCCTGTATACATGAAGAAGTGTCTCCACCCCCATCATTCAGGTCCTTCTAGCAGTTCTCTCACTGCGAAAAGTGAAGTTACAGTACAGGGAACCACTCTAACGACGTTCTTGGTAAGTCACACCTTCTCTGTGGAATGCCATCCCATAGATGTCAAGGGAATAAACAACTACCTGACTTTTAGAAGACATCTGTATAGGGAAGTTTTTAATGTTTGATGTCTTAGTGTGTTTTTAATATTCTGTTGGGAGCTGCCCAGAGTGGCTGGGGCAACCCAGTCAGAGATGCTGCATATAAATAATAAAAAATATATTTTTAAAATTTATTATTTATTTTATTTATTAAATCTCTATACCACCCACCATCCAAGGATCACAGGGAGGTTTACGATATAAAAACACAAAAACACGTAACATAGTGCAGACTGTCATGTGGTCCATGAAGACCAGAGAATCCTGAATTTTTACTGCTCTGTCTTTTGCGTGGACAAGCGGAGTCCCCAGATCCCGAGCGCCCCCCCCCTGTCATGGGGAATAACGACTCTAGACAACGTGCTATGGGATTAAATTGGCCACAACTTTATTAAATTTCAAATGTGGGTAGACCTTGGCTCAGGCATTGGGCGTTCTCCCTCCCCAGTCCCCAGCCGGGGACCTAGGGAGCATCAGGGTTATCCAGTGTGTATGGGGGGGATGGGCCGGCTCTGGAGAACATATGTTCAAGCAGAGATAGCCGCCCCCGTTACGCCGCCGCCGCAGGGGAGAGCAATGATGACCTTTTGTCGTACGGTCAAATCCTCCCTTCAGAAACCCCTTTAACGGGGAACTCTGGTATTGCCGCCACAAAGAGGAAGATGGACTAAAGGATTCCGCCCAAGGCCTGATACCACCAAAGTTGTGACGTTTTGCTACAGGAAAGGCGAAACCTGCCAATGCAGGGAAATTCCTTTACGGCCCTTTGACAGTGACCTTAACGTAGCCGTGCCTGCATACCTGTGAAGAAAAGTTAACCTGCAAAACCTGTGAAGAAAAGTTAACCTGCAAAATAAGGCATTAACTGAGGGTGGGTAGGGTGGGAGAAGCTCTGGAGCCAAGTGAGGATTCCCAGGTAAGATCCTCCCTCTATTGTGTGGGCAGGTAATCCCTCCCCTACCTGGCCTGGTCTCCTTGGCAACTCTTCCCCCACGTGGGATTGGACAACTGACTAAGGTAGGCAGAGACCTCCAGGATCCCACCTGAGGGAAGGCAAAGCCAAGCCTATGCTGATGGAGCCACTCCAGATCCAGGGGCTGCGCGTGTCCACGCAAAGGCCGCCCCCCGTTTTATGCAGGGAGCGGTCATTGGGGTTCACCCATTAACAGTCCTCATTCAATCATTAAGCATGTTCTGACAGACAAAGTGTGAGAACCGTAAAGAAGAATGACTTGAGTATGGTTTGAAATGAAATATATCAAAAGGTCAGCCCTGTATTATCAACCTTTGTGGACAATAATATGGTGTGAGCCTTGCAGAATTGCCAAGCTGATGTGGATCAGTAGGTTGTGCAGACACATTCCATTGGCTCAGCTTCGAAAGCAAAACAACATGAAATATTTTGCACTGAAGCCACAGCCCACCCTGGAGAAAAGCAGTATGTCATAAACAGGAGAAGAAAGCCATTCTTCATCACTTTGTTGACTGCATGCAGCTACCTTTTGCTCAGTGAGAAGGCTCCAACTTTAATTACCTTGCTGATATTTATACTATGTCAGTTGTCTGGTCCAGTAGATCCATATTTATTCCTGGCATCAGATACTAAAATATGCTTGATTAGTCTTGTGGCTTAAAAGTGGTGATGATCTTCCACCTTTTCACTCAACTTGAAACATGGGACCCTCTTTGTTTTATATGTCCATGTTGACAAACATGCACTATGTTAAAACAATTCCCCCCCCCTTCCAGTAGCACCTTAAAGACCAACTAAGTTAGTTCTTGGTATGAGCTTTCGTGTGCATGCACACTTCTTCAGATATTTGTTTTGACTATGGCAGACCAACACGGCTACCTATCTGTAACATGCACTATGTTGTTGTTTAGTCATTTAGTTGTGTCCGACTCTTCGTGACCCCATGGACCAGAGCACGCCAGGCACTCCTGCCTTCCACTGCCTCCCGCAGTTTGGTCAAACTCATGCTGGTAGCTTCAAGAACACTGTCCAACCATCTCGTCCTCTGTCATCCCTTTCTCCTTGTGCCCTCCATCTTTCCCAACATCAGGGTCTTTTCCAGGGAGTCTTCTCTTCTCATGAGGTGGCCAAATATTGGAGTCTCAGCTTCGGGATCTGTCCTTCCAGTGAGCACTCAGAATAGAAAGATTTGATCATCTTGCAGTCCATGGGATTCTCAAGAGTCTCCTCCAGCAACATGGATTGGATTGGATTGATCTTTATTATGGCCATTGGCCCGTCACATGACAGTTTCCCATACCAATCCAGCAACATGCACTATAGATGGTTTCTTTGGAGAAAAGAACCCTTGTGTTTAACTACCTTCATTGCATGGTGACTGCTGGGTGAAAAGGGCTATTACGGGTGTGCTGTGGCACCCTGGGGTGTCTTGAATGACTGTCAGGGCTGCCACGGGCAACACTGGCCTCTGTCACTCCTTCCCTCCCTCCCTCCTCTTGTATCTCTGCCTCCCAAAGGCTTGCACAGCTGTTTGTTGCAGTAGCCCTTGCTACAAGCTTCCCAGGTGAATGGTGCCTCTGTAGCTGGCCAGTGGGTGCTGTAGCTGGCCAGGCCCCTGTGAGGAAGTGTGAGGAAGACCCTCTCTTTGGGGCAGGTCAGAGACCAGGGGCGGCGACAGCAGCTGCCCAAAGGACTCCCGAGGAGAGGGGAGAGCTAGGGAAAACGGTATCAGGCTGAATGTCACTCTGCTTAAAGTGAAAGAGTGTGTATGTATGTGTTTGTTTGCAGGCAGTGGAGAAGAAATGAGTCGTTTAACAGAACGTGCCATATTATATACGTTAAAGAAGATTTGCATACTTGAACTAACTTTGCCCAACTGAAAGCACCGAAGTGATGGCTGACAATTCTCAAACTCCCCATGGCTCATCCTTCCCTAATTTAAATGTCACACACCATGTCAAGTATAGCTGGCTGTTTTTGTTGGTGAATACATTGCAATTAATTTACTCAGGTTCCCCCTGGTATGGCTGTTACAATTGGAAATCTGTCCAGGTGGAGAAAATTATGCACTCATAAGAAAGACCTAACCCGCTCTCCCACGAGAAAGAAGAAGAGAGAATTATTGGCGCATAATAACTTGATTCGTTGTGGTGGAAAGTCACCCTTGCCAATTCCACATCCTTTTATTTATTTATTTTGGCCTCTCAGAGCAAAGCCGGTTTAAATCATTTTTTAAAAAATATTTTGCACCATCTAATTCAGGCACACCCACTAAAATCAATCAGCTTCAATCCTATACAAATTTTCCAAGTTTAAACCTCATTAAACTCACTAGGACTTAACCGCTCTGCAAACATACAGAGGATTAGGTTGTTATAGTGTGATCCTATCATATTTGACTATATATATATATCCATTTGTGCTCAGTGGGGCTTACACTCCAGTAGCAATGGTTTTAGGATTGCAGCCGAATAAAGCATTTAACTGACTTAGTGACCAGAATTTCGTTGAGATGTAGCTGTTCAGTCATGTGTTGATGACGATAAAAAATTAAGAAGTGAGATTCTTGGGGAGTAAGATTTTAACTGAAAAGGCAGACCTGCTAAATTCATTCCAGAAATGAACTAGGTTTTGAATTGCCAGTTAACTGGCAATTGCTTGGGAAAGTGAGAATTAGGTAGGCTCACCTCTAAACGTGAGCTGAAGTTCTCCCACATCCTTACTGTAGACTGCCTGGTTTTGCTACAAAGACATGTTAATTGACTCTACAAACCTTCAGAACATATGGAGCATCTCCACCCCCATCATTTAACCTGGACATTGAGGTCCAGCTTCGAGGGCCTTCTGGTGGTTCCCTTACTGTGAGAAGTGAGGTTACAGGGAACCAGGCAGAGGGCCTTCTTGGTAGTGGCACCCGCCCTGTGGAACGTCCTGTCAAGGAGATAAATAACTATACAACCTTTAGAAGACACCTGAAGGCCGCTTTTAATGTTTGATGTTTTGTTATATTCTTTTATTTCTGTTGGAAGCTGCCCAGAGTGGCTGGGGCAGCCCAGTGAGATGGACAGGGTACAATAAATTGATGATGATGATGAAGGCCTCTGCTGAATCAAACAGATCAAAGCAGTTCTCATCCAGCATTTTATTCTTAATGACCAGCCAGATGCCTATGTGAAGTCCACAAGTAGCATGTAAGTGTAAAAACACTCTCTCACTCAGGTGTGCCAGCTTGGCCCCACGACGATGGGTGCCCAGGGCTGTGGGTGCCATGTAGCATGCATAGCCTGGCACCGAAATTTTTTGCCCGGCCCCTTCATGGGGAATTTTGTGAGTGCTTGGGCACCGGAACACTGACACCAGAGCAGCGCATGGAAACGTCATTTACCTTCCTGCTGGAGTGGTACATATTAATCTACTTGCACTGGCATGCTTTGAAACTGCTAGGTTGGCAGGAGCTGGGACTGAGCAATAGGAGCTCACCCCGTCGTGGGGATTCGAACCGCCAACCTTTTGATCAGCAAGCCCAAGGCTCAGTGGTTTAGAGCACAGCGCCACCATCATGAATAGCAGCCATTGATAACTTAATCATCCATGAGTTTCTCAAATCAGCCTCGCTTTCTTCTTGTTCGGGAGCCAGAAGGAAAGTAACAACCTTGCCCATTGCTGTTCTGGGAACAGAAAGGAAGAAAAGTCCGAACAGTTTTGGGTGGTGTTTCTCTGTGTTGTTTTTTTGTTTTGCTTTTTTTTTTACAACTCATAAAAGCCACATCTCATTTTGTCACATCATAAAGGTAAAAGGTAAAGGGGCCTCTGACCATTAGGTCCAGTCATGACCGACTCTGGGGTTGCGGCGCTCATCTGGCTTTATTGGCTGAGGGAGCCAGCATACAGCTTCCGGGTCATGTTGCCAGCAGGACTAAGCCGCTTCTGGTGAACCAAAGCAGTGCACGGAAACACCATTTACCTTCCCGCTGGAGCGGTACCTATTTATCTACTTGCACTTTGAGGTGCTTTCGAATTGCTAGGTTGGCAGGAGCAGGGACCAAGCAACAGGAGCTCACCCCATCGCGGGAATTCGAACCACCGACCTTCCGATCGGCAAGCCCTAGGCTCTGTGGTTTAACCCACAGCGCCACCTGCGTCCCTTGTCACATCATACAGTTATTTAATGCAATATACTATATGTTTATACGCAAACCTTTGTGTATGCATTATAACAAGACCAGATTTGGTAATCCTTACACACTATCTGTGGAAAGTTTGCACACACTGTTTTTCTGTGTTACATTTAATGAGGAACACTGGCATTTATTTTTATAGTTTATTCACATGTCACTGCTCCCGTCAACTCCTTGTGACAGGATCACCCTGTAGAATTAAATTTTCAGCATTAGGGGAATTTGGGTAGCTTTTTATAGTTGGATAATAATTTATCGGCTCCACTCCCATAGTCCTTTCCTGCCTGGCTGCTCAGAAAACACAGCCTACCAGAGAGTGGTTAACAGAAATATTTTTCAAGAGCAGATGGGATGTACCTTCAAAAACCAGGATTGTCCCAGTGAAACTGGGACATCTGGCAACCCTAAAAAAATTCAAACTAGATGAAATAAAAATTATGGGGTAGAGGAGCAGAAAAATATGTCTTTGCATTGATTAGCAGGCAATGTAATTAATCTTCTTCAACTCCCTTTTCAGCCCTTAGTGTAAAAATGAGGAGAAATTGGGATCTTGTTACCTTGCCAAGCATTAATTTGTGAACCATAATTTCAAAGTAGTACATTTTAATGAACTTAGAAGGTAGGATTCACTATTTTTTTTCTTCCAAATACAATACAAACTAATTTAACGATACGGCCTGAGGGACTTTAAGATAATCAGAAGTTTGGATATAGGAAGAATATTCAAATCCAGAAAAGTAAATGTTGGGATAACTGAGGCCTTCCATGCTCTTTAGTTTGAGATACCAAAGGCAGCCAAGACTGACCCTCCTAACAGACAAGTTGAGGTAACCCAACTCAAGTAACAGATATTTATTTACTGATAAAGTTTAGTAAATGGTCAGTGATTTGGTTTATTATTTTTACCACCATGAGGAGGCACCATTTGGATATGCTGCCTCAGACACCAAAACATCTTGGACTCTCCCTGCCTTGAGCAGCTGTGTAGAAAGAAAAAAGCAGAAACACACATTTTCTGTTGCGATTCTTTAGGTCATTGGGGCAGTTCTTACGACTAAGTTCTGACTGCTGTGCCGCCATTAAGGCTGCAGGGTTATGCAAACTTTTGTTGTTGTTTAGTTGTTTAGTCGTGTCCGACTCTTCGTGACCCCATGGACCAGAGCATGCCGGGCACTCCTGTCTTCCCCTGCCTCCCGAAGTTTGGTCAAACTCATGCTGGTAGCTTCAAGAACACAGTACAACCATCTCGTCCTCTGTCATCCCCTTCTCCTTGTGCCCTTTCTCAACATCAGGGTCTTTTCCAGGGAGTCTTCTCTTCTCATGATGTGGCCAAAGTATTGGAGCCTCAGCTTCAGGATCTGTCCTTCCAGTGAGCACTCAGGGCTGATTTCCTTCAGAATGGATAGATTTGATCTTCTTGCTGTCCATGGGACTCTCAAGAGTCTCCTCCAGCACCATAATTCAAAAGCATCTTACAATGCAAACTTACCTGAGAGTAAACTCCACTGAATTCAGTGACACCAACATCAGAGTAAACCTACTTAGGATGGTGCAGTAAAGTCAACAGCCATGAGGTAGAGTAGTCCCCTCGTACCTCCATGAAGGATCCACTGTTTTTCCAAGTTCTAACCCAATTCGATGTCCTAATAGGATATCATGGCTGATGCTATCAAAAAATACTGAGAAGTTCAGAAGAACCAACACATCTAAGCAATGAGCATCATATGATACTGGTGTCAATCCTTCTCTGATTATTTTTGGTCCTTTTTAAAGTTGTAAATTCTTTTACAGGTGACATATGACACCTTCAAAGCTCGCAAAAATTTATAAGTAAAAATCCAAACTTTGTTGGAAGTGCAAGCAGGTAGAAGTGCATGTTTGGTGGGGCTGTGGAAAAGTTTAAAATTCTGGGGATGTATCCATGAGGAGTTGAAAAAAAATGTTTAAAATTTCTATAGAAAAAAACCCAGAGTCATATTTATTGGGCCTAATTGGAAAGCATATTCCACAAGATAAAAAAAGGTTATTTCTGTATACAACAGCCGCAGCCAGTCTTGTACTTGCAAAGAATTGGAAAGGAAACACTATAGCCACAAAAGAGGAATGGATTTGTAAATTATCTGAATTCACTGAAATGGCAAAACTAATATAAGGTATCAGACTAATCAGAAATTAAGGGCAGAATGGAAATGCTATGAAGAGAACATGACTAAACACTGGTCTAAGGACAACATGTTGTTATGTATGGATTAAGCTTGTAAAGGAAAATCAGAAAAATTTAATCGCATTAATAATATTGAGGATGAGATACAGCGGTGCCTCGCAAGACGAAATTAATTCGTTCTGCGAATTTTTTCGTCTAGCGAATATTTCGTCTTGCAAAGCACGAAATCCCATAGGAATGCACTGAAAATCAATTAATGTGTTCCTATGGTGAAAAAAAGTCCAAACAAAGCCAAATTTGGTACAAGAGTTTATTAAGTGCTCTTTAAAGTCACACATACTGTAAAGAGCATTTCAAAATTCAAACCCAGATTTTTAAAAAAAAAACAGCAGAGTGGCCCAATGGTCACAGAAAATCAGAAAAATGCAGAAAAAAAACCACAAGCTTCCAGATTCTTGCAAACCCCTCCCCAGCACCAAGTCCTTGAATTCCAAACACCCCAACCCAAAATCCAACCCCCCCAAAAAAAGTTTTAAAAGCTTAACTTACCAAATGGCTGCAAAAGAAGTTTTGGAAAAGCTTCAAAAATCACCAAAGTCTTTAAAAACCTCAAAAAAGGCTACTATGTACACTGCGTTCTATGAGTTGCTCCTCGAAGTCAAGTCGCAACTGTATTAATGGTGTTAAGAAAAAGGAAACAAACTTGCAAGACATTTTCGTCTTGCGAAGCAAGCCCATAGGGAAATTCGTCTTGCGAAGCAGCTCATAAAACGGAAAACCCTTTCGTCTAGCGAGTTTTCCGTCTTGCGAGGCATTCATGTTGCGGGGCACCACCGTATATAAGATGCAATGTAAATAAGAACTTTAAGAGACGACGAGCTGTGGGAGAGGGAAGTCACAGGGGTGTATTATTTTTTGTTATTTTTATTTGTATTTTTGCATGTGAGTTTGTCAGATGTTTGTTTGTCTGTTTCTGGAGGGGGGGGAAGCTGTAAATTCTTGCCTTTTTCGGAAAAACCCCCAAACCCCCAGAAAGGTAATGGAAACAGTTACAACGAATTACCTTAAGAGGAATGAACAAGTTTTCAGAAATCTGATAAATATTCATTTGTGTGCATTTGAATGAACGCGAGTACAGGTGTGTCTGCATAAAGTGTAGGTGATGTCACTGAGGTGGAGCTGAGGGCAAAATCAATTCTTTGATGAGCAGCTTCACAGATTATTGTGGTGGAACGATTCTTGGGAAAGGGCACGGAACAGATGGCTCACATTTAAGCAGCGCATTCATACTGAGATTGATAAATTTTAGTGTAGCACACTGACAAAGTTACTTCAGAGGGTGAAAAAATAATTCTCAGCAAAAATAATAATAATCAAATCACCCCCAGTTTGCCTGACAACACAATTACGCCATATGCACTCGCAACAAAGGAAGGAAAGTTGCTGACACTTCAGAACCTATACTGAACGTGGAATGCCTGGTGGGAACAGTTTTAAAGGTGCTGATTTATTTGTGGTTACTGCGGTTACTTATCTAACTTTAGTTCAGTATATTAAGTTTATTAATCTGTAACACGGCTTACTTATTCTGAGGTGAAAATGACCTCTGGTGGCAGAAAATAACATGTCTGTTCAGTGAATAAATTATCATCACCTCTTGCTCCAGTTTTCCCGGCAATATTTGCCTTCAAATTATGGATTTTTTTTACAGGGACCTTTTAAACCATTTTTGTTAGTGTGAAAACACACTCACACCAATCTGCTCTGAGGTTCTTCAGGACTTGTGCTCAAGTTTCGTTAGGGTTGCCATATTTCAAAAAGTTGTTGAGCTGCTGCTGCTGCTGCTGCTGCTGCTGCTTCTTCTTCTTCTTCTTCTTCTTCTTCTTCTTCTTCTTCTTCTTCTTCTTCTTCTTCTTCTTCTTCTTCAAAATCTGAATAAATAAGGAATTTTGGCGATTTCTGCCCAGACACTGCTTCCAACTGCCGTATTCCGGACATACAGCAACCCTACACAACATGCTATATGGTCATTTCATACCCACTAGCTGCCTATCAGGATGTTAAATAGAGCTGAATAATTTCGAAAGGTGGCTATGCCATACGTGGTGCAACCAGAAACATAGTGATGGCAGGCATTTTATCGAATAGTCTTAGGAAATGCTTGTATCCAGTTAACTGAGGGCCACACCACATGGTGTCATGGCATTTAACCAAAAATGGGGAAATAGCATTTGGGAGCAGAGAAATGGCACAGGACTGGGGATTCATTCAGCCCCAGCCTAAGTACCGTACCTTTTTGTGCCTGAAGAATTGAGTTTTAAATTGTGCTTTGCTTGTGCTTCAGAGATGCTGGCACATCATGAGCCAGTGTGGTGTAATGGTTAGCGTGTTGGACTATGACCTGGGAGACCTGGGTTTGAATCCCCACTCAGCCGTGAAGTTCGCTGGGTGACTGTGGCGTTTGCCCTCCTAGGTGGGTCATAAGGAAAGGGTTAAATGAGTGTGAAGTGATTGGCCGGTGGGAACCCAAGGGGAGGAGTTAGAGTTACAGTTGGAGTTGTTGGGAAGTCAGTTGGGAGTTGGAGAAGGAAGAGGGAGGATAAATCTGTGGGTTGGTCTAGTTTTGATGTGTGAGAGAAACTGTTAGGAGGAGTCAGATAGGCAGTTGGGATAATCAGTTAGAAGTTATTAGGAAGGTATAGGCCGGTATAGAAATTAAGGATAAGAAACTGACAAGAAAATTATCTGAAACCATAACCTTGTTCATGCTTATAAAATAAACTTGCTTATTTGATTTAATGTTAACAACTGTCTGGACTCCATGTGTCCCCGAGAGAAATGGGTTGGTGGCAGCGGGAAAGCAATCACAGTGGTGGCACAGGGATAGACCGTCAAACATCCGGGGACCCTGTGTGATCGCCACAGTGACCTTGGGCCAGTCCCCATCTCCTGGGTCTTTCTCTAAGCAGATTCCAGACACTGGGGGTGGGCTGCTCAAGACATGGCCCAAGCACTTCGTGCAATTTCACCCGTTTCCCTCCAATTTACACCAACCATTTCAACTTGCTACATTGAAGGGCAGGCCCTGGAGGCATTTTTAAGTTGGTCAATGTAAAAGCCATGGTCCCGGGAGTTGAGGGGAACCAGCGGACAAATGGTGTGTTGTGCAAGCCCCCCAGCAGCCTCTGGTTTCTGCTCCCATTCAGTCCCTGAAATTGCTTTTCTTGCTCAAGAAATGCAACTGTTCTGCCATTGCACATGTTTGCATCTCTTGTGTAGCTTGGGCTAAACCTGTAGTTGTTATGTACTGAGTTGAACAGGATCCAGAATGCAGCAGTCTGATTGGTCCCAGAACAATAGGATTCAGAATGCAGTAGTCTGATTGGTCCTAGAACAAGAGGATTCAGAATGCAGCAGTCTGGTCCCAGAACAATAGGATCCAGAATGCAGCAGTCTGATTGGTCCGCAGGAGCCACCCAATCCAACTCCAGGTGGTAGGGAATCCGCAACCTGATTGGCCTACAGGAGAATCCTGGAATTAGCCAATCATGTGGGGCCCATTGTGTAAATAATGTACATAAAGCAGACATTTTGGGGAAACTGGCATTCCTCACTACTATGAGCTGAATAAAGAGCATGAAATCCACACTCAGTACTGCTTCAGGAGCCAGGGCTATGATCTTTGCAAAGGAATGCAATGAACAGCAAGTGTCGAAGTGCCTTCAGCAAAGTGTAATGAGAGAGCCTTATCCGACCCTAACCCCAAAGGAAGTGACCCAAGTTGCAGGATGCTGCAAGAACACAAGAGTGTCTTTATTTTCGTTTGGATAAGGTCGGGAGGGCATGGCTTTATTTAGTGTGCCATTTTGTTGCACAGAATTGGTATTGTGAGCGGCTGCTCTGAATGTTTGGATCAGCAGTAAATGATGGTTTGTTTGGCTCATTTGTTAGGATCCAAAAGTGTGAAACTGAGAGTTCCTTGAGGTTATAGACTTCGGGGGGCTAAGACCACCAGCCTTACAAACGCCAATCCTTATTAATCCTTTTATTCTTAAAATTAGCTACGATTCTCAACATTTGGTCATAACTGCTAAGGCTAATGTCACGGAATTGTGAAAACGTGTGTGGATCGGTGCACCGTACATGATCAACGTTTGCACTTATAAATAAGACTGCAGCTTTAACTAACTTGACATTCCCCTGGAAAAACATTTGCTACAACATACCTCCAGGAATGAGTTGTTACTCACAATGCTTTAAAAACCGCCTCTCTTTTTTTGCATAGAGTTCCAGAAATAGCTCTGATGGGAACGTGTTTGCTTCAAAAAGCCAGGTCATCATCAACAGTACTTTGGTTTATTTGCATAGTAGGTGTACAATTCTGTGTTTATGTGAGCACATGCATTTATAGACCAAATTGTTTGCATTTCTTTCAGAGGTAATCAGGAGGCAGTGTGCTCTCACAGCAGCGGGCAAGCTTGTAAAAAAATAGGAATTCTTTCTTAAAAGAAAATATCCTGAAGCTGAGTGTGCAGAGTGAAGTGGGATTTGAGCAAAAAATGCAGAGGGCATCATGGCTCGGCTTATATCAATGGGCGTCTTTCTCATTGGCTTTCCAACGACGTCAGTTTGCCAACATATTTGTCTGGCGGAGGGCCACTGCCTTTAACAGCTGCGTAACAGGATGTAACAGGCTGACCGTGTCATAGAACTACAGTATTGACAGAAGCTGTATCTGGGGGAAAAAATTTTTTTTTTACACCACTATCTATATTAGGAAAATGTTTGCAGTCTGCTGTTCAGTCTATCACTCCTGCTAAAAACACACTTGGAAAGTGAGGTCCAACCAGACTGGGAGGCAGAATGGGGAGGCAGATTTGTCCGATCAGAGAAAGCTTGATGATGAAATGACCTCTGGGGTGAATTGACGGAACAGCCAGGTTAAGCCTCAGGGGTATGGGAATAAATAGCTTTTGGCCTAATTTTACTGCTTTTTTTTTTTGTTGGCCATTTTTAGATCAGTTCTTCTTCTTCTTCATTCAATAAAGCTGTGGCTATTTTAGTGCCCTGATCTCTTCATTGCCCTCACAACTGTGCAATCTGATAGCTAGCTGTTTCTGATCTGCGTCTACGCCTGAGAATTACAGATTTGGTTGGTTCCATTTCAGATGCAGACTGAAGAACCTTCTTCTCCCCTTCTAGATTTGAATCCAGGTCTCAGAGGCAGACTACATTGGTACCTCGGGCTCCATACGCTTCAGGTTACAGACTCTGCTAAGCTAGAAATAGTACCTTGGGTTAAGAACTTTGCTTCAGGATGAGAACAAAAATTGTGCTCCGCGGCGCGGCAGCAGTAGGAGGCCCCATTAGCTAAAGTGGTGCTTCAGGTTAAGTACAGTTTCAGGTCAGGAACGGACCTCTGGAATGAATTAAGTACTTAACCTGAGGTACCGCTGTACATCACACTTGCTCCAAAACTCCTGCCTTCAGCTGCCAACAGCACCTAGCATAGCATACATAAAAACCATGTTTTGGCTCTATGAAATATATACCACAGAAACCATCTATTCTAATCCCTCTGACCTTAATGACCTTAATCTTACATTGATGGTGATGGTATCTTGGCTCTACAACATACAATATAATAAATGAGCTGGCTTAGTCAAATGTCTGTTCTTTCTCCTTCCACACAAGATCTGTTTATATTTGGAGTGAATCCCTCCTCGATCTTGCTGTTATCTAAATGATCCCAGATAAAATACCTTTGAAAAACAGGTTTTGCTTCAGACATGGAGCTGGGCGTGGATTATGAAAATGTCACTGCAGGATAGGCAAATGTTTGTCTTTCACCCTTTTGCTTGCTTCGTTTAGGAGCAGCAAGACAAAAAGGCTTCAAGTATTTTAAAGGCTGCAAGAGATATCACTCCGACTTGGGAAACTTTACTGGCTGGATATCTGTCTGTATAAAAGTCTTCGGAAATGTCACCCGGGCATCACACTCCAATAGGTAAAGGTCTTTATTTTGGATTCTGTGTTTTATTCCCCACCCCACACACTATGGGTGTGATTGTGTGAGTGGAGAACACTTGTAAAAACGATTGGGTCACGATGTGATCTTTCAGAATTACCAACATCTCAAACTTAAATTAAAATTTGATGGACAGTAAAACTGGGGGAAGCAAGTGAAAGTTTAAATGTCTGGGTATGACTGTTATCTTGGGTGCTATATTACCTCTCTAAACAGTGAAAATTAGGATATCTATTATGTTGATCCTGTATCAAGCAACCTTGGCTGAAGCACAGCGGAACCTTTTATTGGGGATCATCCAATACTATTCTGTTCATTCAGGAGAAACTCCCATTGAAAACAGTAGGATTTACTTGGTTCAGGTCAGGCTGCAGGAGTCATTCGGATGCTCTTGTAATACTGTATCCTCTTTACCGGTTGTGTAATTGTGGTTCAAGAATGAAATTTCCACATAGCAGGTGGTAACCTCTCTCAGAAGAAGTGTGTGGATCATCGCTTGAGGTAGCTGGGAATGTTATTCCTTGTTCTCCAGACACCTGTGGGTGTGCTGCTTTCTCTGCTTCCGGCATACAGTGGTACCTCGGGTTACAGACACTTCAGGTTACAGATGCTTCAGGTTACAGACTTCGCTAACCCAGAAATAGTACCTTGGGTTAAGAACTTTGCTTCAGGGTGAGAACAGAAATTGCGCAGTGGCAGTGGGAGGCCCCATTAGCTAAAGTGGTACCTTAGGTTAAGAACAGTTTCAGGTTAAGAACAAACCTCCAGAACGAATTAAGTTCTTAACCCGAGGTACCACTGTACTCTAATTGTGATCATTCGGGGTGATCTTTTAATAATGATCAGGTATAAAAAGGTAAAGGGACCCCTGACCATTAGGTCCAGTCATGGACGACTCTGGGGTTGTGGCGCTCATATCGCTTTATTGGCCGAGGGAGCAGGCATACAGCTTCCGGGTCATGGGGCCAGCATGACTAAGCCGCTTCTGACGAACCAGAGCAGCGCATGGAAACGCTGTTTACCTTCCCGCCGGAGCGGTACCTATTTATCTACTTGCACTTTGACGTGCTTTTGAACTGCTAGGTTGGCAGGAGCAGGGACTGAGCAACGGGAGCTCACCCCGTTGTGGGGATTCGAACCGCCAGCCTTCTGATCGGCAAGTCCTAGGCTCTGTGGTTTAACCCACAGCGCCACCCGTGTCCCATATCATGGCAGAGGGTTTTCCCATGTAACATTTTAGTCTTTAATGACCCTCTGGTTTGTTTGGTACACGTGTTTTGTGTACATGCAGGACAGGTGCAGCCCTCCATATGTTGCTGAACTACAGCTTCCATCAGTCCCAGCAACCATGGCTGATGGTCAGGGATGATGGGAGTTGTAGTGCAACAACATTTGGAGAGCCACATATTCCCCATGCCTGATGTGCTTTCTTGTGTTAGATATTATACTGCGCATGCAGTGAGGAGGCACTTTGCCTGCTCCTCTCTTTCACTTCTAAAATGACTGACAACTGGCTGTTGGGCACTTGTGAAGTGCTGCCCACTGCTCTTTGACAGGTTAAAGTCACATGACATCATTATAGTGAATGATTGGCCGGTGGAGGTCCCACCCACCTGTCAAAGTTGGGTGAGTGAAGATAAAGATCTGGCCCACTAGGTCAGATTTTACATTTTGATTGCTGTAAACAGCTTCAATATATGTTTTATGAAACACCAGTGGCGTAGCGTGGGTTGTCAGTACCCGGGGGCAAGGCAAGTAATCCCTAACCCATGGATTTGCGCCCCCTAACCCGTGGATTTGTGCCCCCTAACCCTACCTCCTAGATGTTGCGCCCGGTGCGGCCGGCCCCCCCTGCACCCCCCACGCTACGCCGCTGTGAAACACAGTGGTAGACAAATAATTTTTTTAATGAATAAAAGGTCTCCCTGCCCCTGTTCTGTCACTCTGCTCATCCCAAATTTGTTTTACCACGTTTTCAGAACCATAGTAACAAAGAAACAGCTTGTGTTCCCTTGATCGCTTTGTCTTTTACCTTTTTTTAAATTTAAATTTTTATTTGCATTTTTAATACAGAAACAAAGAACACACGTCCCACACCCCCTTCTCTCCACCCACCAGTTATACAACTTTCATACCAATCACGACATACAACTAAATCCCAAGTGACTCCCCTTCTACCTTTTTTCTGGTTTTTTTTACTTTTCTACTAAATCCTGTATTTCAAATTTTTAGTCTTCATATTTCTTCCTCTATTAGCTCCTGTTCTACTGGATTTACTCAAGACCTGCGAGATTAATTACTTATTTATACTGGTTCTTAAAATATCCAATAAACATTTTCCAATCCTCCCTATATCCTCTTATCCTATTTGTTATACCTGCCAATTCAGCACCCCCAAGCATTTTAATATGGTCACCCTTCCTTGGCGGGTACCATATTTGTTTCTCACCTTTGTGCCAATAAGATTCCAGCCACAGTGGTGGCATATAATAATAATTTCTTTTGTTTTGGGGGACTTCTGTTGTTACCATTCAGAAGAGGAATGTCTCAGACTTATTTGGGAAGTTTGTTTTTTTAATATCCTTTTTAATTCATTGTAAATTGCTTCCCAGAATTCCCTGATTACCTTACTGGACCACAACATGTGGGGAAAAAATCCCTCTTTTCCAACATTTGCCTTTTTCTTTTTTAAACATTTGCGCTAGTTTGGCAGGTGTTAAGTACCATCTGTGGGTCATTTTCATCATATTTTCTTTTAATGCATAACACGCCATAAAATTCATATTTACTGTCCATAAATTCTCCCATAGCTCATAATTAATATTATGACCCACATCCTGTGCCTACTTAATCATACTTGATTTCACAATTCCTCTTTTGTTTCCCGCTCTAGCAGCAGTTTGTACATTTTTGAGAATACTTTTACTTTTGTATCTAATAAATCCCTTGTAAATTGGGATTTTTGTTCTGCAAATCCAATTTTTTTATCTATGTTACTTTGTTAATCTGATGTATCTGTAACCAATCCATTAATATATATTTTTAATTCCTCAGGATTTTTCAACTTTAGTTCCTGTCCTGTAAGATCTAGAATTTCTTTATATGTTAACAATTGTTTATCCATATTTGTTCTTTTCCTTGCAGTGGCTTCAGTCAGGGATATCTACATTGGTGTTTTCTTTTCTAATAGTTTTTTGTACTTTTCCCATACTTTGTATATATTTTTTCTGATCACATGGTTTGTAAAGGTTTTATAAATTTTTGCCTTCCCATACCATAGGCAGGCATGCCACCCAAATTGTATATCATGTCCTTCCAAATTTAACACTCTGATATTTTCCAACAATATCCAATATTCTATCCACCACAGACATGATACCCCAGAGTAGGGGTATCTGGAAGTCTAGTAGAGTGAAGCCTCTTCTTTTTTAATACATCAATCATGACTTTGTGTTTTATTCTGGGCTTCCAGAATAAATGCCAGATAAACCTTGATATATTTTTCTGCCACGCTTTGTAGCATCGAGTGTTGTTAATTATTGGGTTATTTTGAAATAAGAATAACATTTTTGAAAGGACATTCATTTTAATAGCCAAAATCCTGCCCAGTAACAATAATTTCATTCTTTTCCATATTCCTCTTTATCTCTTTTCAAACCTTTACGTAATTATCTTGGCAAATATTATAGCTGTTTGTTGTTAACCAGATCCCCAGATATTTAATTTTTTTTCTCTACATTCCACCCACACATAGTTTCTAGATCCTTGTTTTGCTTGGTTGTCCATATTTTTAACCATCATCTTGGTTTTTCCTTTATTTAATCTGAAATAAGCCAGTTTTCCAAATCTATCTTTTCTATCACTTCCAGTATGCTCTCTCTTGGCTGTTCTCAAAGTTAATATTAAGTCATCTGTGAATGCTTTTAATTTATAGTTATGCTGTCCCACTTTTATTCCTTGTATTCTATTGTTTTTCTTGATATTTATATTAATATTAAAAGTACTAGTGGAAAATAACAGCGGAGACAATGGACAGCCCTACCTCATCCCTTTGTGCATCTTAGATTTTTCTGAAATATTATTTACTATAATATTGGATGTTTAATCTTTATAAATTGATTTTATGCCCTTTAGAAAGGTTTCACCAAATCTCAGCTTTTTGACATAGATAGCCACGAGACGTTATCAAAGGCCTTTTTGGCATCCACAAATATTATTGCCACCTGCTTTTCATTATGAACACAAAACATTTATGACGTTCCTAACATTTTCTTTCATTTGTCTCCCAGGAAGAAAACCCACCTGGTCTTCATGTATCAAATTTCTTAGAGTCCTTTTCAATCTATTTGCCAATATCAACGTAAAAAGCTTGTAATCGTTATTTAATAATGATATTGGTCTATAATCTTTAGGTTCCATTAGGTCTTTATCATATTATGGTATCACAGTAATATATGCTTCTTTCTAGGACTCTGGCATCCTTCCTTTCTCCAATACCTCTGATTTGTTTTACCATGTTTTCAGCACCATAGCAACAAAGAAACAGCTTGTGTTCCCTTGATCACTTTATTGTCATTTTATTTTAACCCCTTTGGCTCTGCTGTTCAAGTTGAAGTCAGAGTAGTGAAATCACAGCTAAGAAGCTAAAATTGTATATGACTGACACCCTTCTTTGGAAATTAAACCCATGTCCAGACTTTAACATTTCAAAATTTTACTTGCAGAAACATAATATTTACAGTCACATGCTCATCCAAGCATGGGCTTACAGTCTCTTCTTTTAACTTCCAAACAACTGTATTTTCCTCCCTTTCCAATGTTCAGCACTTTCAGCCTTCGTATCTCAATCACAGCTCCTGTGAGAGATTTCTACTTTTACCTTCTTCTCCTGCAGCTTTGCTCTCTTTCTTTCAAGACGAGAAGAGGCACTCCAACACTCTATTCAACATAGCAGTGTTCACAGTGGATTATAAAACACAGTCATCTTACTTCACATAAAATGAAGTCTCTACTTCACTAGATACCTCCCATGTGACCAATGTTAGCCAATCACATGAGAACTACTAGAGAACTCTCTAGAATTGAATTACCAACCAATCATATTTCAGCACATAGTAATGGATACAAGCATTTACAATTTCAGTGAATTAAATTACTTTACTTAAAAGTCCACACCTAATCTCACAGGAAGATTTTTACATCCAGCCTCCATTTTATTTATTTGAAATGTTTATGGCCTACTCTTCATTGGAATGCATTAATTTTCCAATTCACTGCTGCATGTCATCTTCTTCAGTCCCCTGCATTTTCCTTTGCTATTCTTTACGATTGCAGGACTGGAGACTGTAAGGTTGTTTACAAATTCTATGGTGCACCATGATCTCCTGTGAAATCCACCCTCACATGAATGATTGTGCAATTTTAAGACTACAAGACACACAATGCACTGTGATCCTGAGAGAAAATGCAGACTAGGAATATAAACCCCACACGGTGCTGTCCAAATTTTGATTGGAATCGTGTCTTTTCTGTGGAAATCCATTGGGGTGAGGCCAAAAAAGATTGGCAAAACAATTCCTATGAAGATTTTGTATGTGCCTACACTCAAGGCCCTCAGCTGAAATTTGGCTTCAGAAAGGATGCAGAAGGGGCCAGATGACCCCTTCTTGAATTCTCTAGCCAGTTTCTGCTTCGTAGAGAGAGGAGTTGCAAATAGATAGATGATAGACAGACACACCTGTAGAGACTGTACTTGTTTTATTCTAATCAAAATTAGGAGTGCCGTTTGTAGAACACAAGGACTCAAAATTGCGAGACTGGTAAGTCCTTCTCAAGTGCCACTATTTGTGCTGGTAGTTGCCAGCTCTCAAAATGGAAGTTCCACAGCCTGTCTGCATTCAGAATACCAAGTTGTGTGTCCTCTACTGCTCACTGTTGCTTTGCAATGCAAATTGGAGGGTTTTGTATCACTCAGCACTATATCCATGGCAACTGAAAGAGAAAAAAGAAGGGGTTTTTTTGGGAGGGGGATAAGTTTGCATTACTTCCTTAGTGGAGTTTAATCCTTCCCCTTTGTGCATGGGCCAACAGGTCAAACTGTTTTAAAGGGACATCAGTGTCTTACTTTGGAATCGAAGCAGAGAGGAGTTCCTGTTTTAGAATCGGCTTCAATTCTCTCTCCCATTCCCTCCTCCCGCCCCACTGCCCACTTCACTAATACTTAGATGACTTGTTGTTCTCCTCTTCCTTTTGCTGAGAGGGCAAGCGAGGAATCATCCATCGTAGCTGTCGTCTCAGAACGCCAGCATTTGGCAAAAAGCCCCTTTTGGCCTTTCATGGAAGGCTTTTTAATTCAATGGGGTTTGGGGAGGCAGGCCAGGAGCGCAAGTTCCTGTACCTTGGCTTTTCAATCCAGGGATCTGTGGAAAAACACAGAGGCGCCAGACTAGCAAGGACCGTCCTATTGTATCCCTGCAGAAGCGGCAGAAACCAGCACAAATTGGACTTCGCCATCATCTAAGGACCCTTGTCTATCCTGGTAAACTTTGAGATTCCCTTCTTCATATAATTAATGTCTGGATTAAGTTCAGGGAAGGTTTTGCTCGTTCTTTGATATCTTGAAGTTGTGCTTGTCGCAGAGATTTTTGGCAAAGGCAGTAATATCTAATGTTTGAGTTCTGACAGACGGTCGTTTCCTTACAATTTGCAGAGGAACTTGCTTCCAAGTTAAATGCACAGGACTAGAAACTTAAATACTTATTTGGGAAGAAACGTTAGTTGAAATCCTGGGGCAGGGGTGGGGATAATTATTATAGTACACGATAAAATATTTTTTCCTTTGGGTTCTGAGGTTTAAGAGGCCAAAGCCGAATATCCCGAGCTCACTTCCTTTTTTATACCGAATCCTAACCAGTTTTGGGGCTGCTGCGATGTTTGTTTTGCTCTAGCACACTCTTGACTTCAACCTGCACCTGATTTTCTGGATCTATAAATATATGTAGAACTCAAGAGAAATTATATCCTGAGTTTCTGCATGTATAAGAATTAGTAGTTTTCAGACTTGGGCTGGCATCCTCACATGGGAAGAAAAGATGTATGCTGTCAAGAGTTAGCATTAGAAGTTAATGCAATTGAAAGTTACTGCTTGGCCCTGATCCTTTAAAAATGCAGATAGAAGTCAATCTTCTTATGGTCGACAGCTGACCATAGAAACCCAGGAAGGGAGGTACATATGTACGGTAAGTACAGTGGTACCTCAGGTTAAGTATTTAATTCGTTTCGGAAGTCCGTTGTTAACCTGAAACTGTTCTTAACCTGAAGCACCACTTTAGCTAATGGGGCCTCCTGCTGCCGTCGCACCACCGGAGCACGATTTCTGTTCTCATCCTGAAGCAAAGTTCTTAACCTGAAGCACTATTTCTGGGTTAGCGGAGTGTGTAACCTGAAGCGTATGTAACCTGAAGTGTATGTAACCTGAGGTACCACTGTACACCTTTTAAAGTTGCTTCCATGAACTCAAGAATGTGCTAAGTATCGCCAATCATATCTACCTGCTAAATTTGACGCATTTAAATGCTGTCTCTCTGCCAATGTCAACCCCGTTCCCCTCTTGGTGCAGAACATACAAATGACTGATTTTTTAAAACATACTTTTGCCTCCGACTTTGCTCATCTGAGGAATCTCTGCCACTTTATGAAGAGAGTCACATGCTGATGGCCCTCCATAGATTGCCAGTAAAGATATTTAAGATTTATTGGTGATACTGTTCAAGTCTAGGATCAGTTAGGACACTTCTGTTGATGTGCTTGTTAACGTGACTTGCGATTGTCTTTGTTTGCTTATCGGAATCCTTATTTAAATCAGAAGTCTGAAGTTGTTTGCCTTGGTGCACTACTTAGACCAGTGATGGCCAAACCTGGCCCTCCAGCTGTTTTGGGACTACAACTCCCATCATCCCTAGCTAACCGGACCAGTGGTCAGGGATGATGGGAACTGTAGTCCCAAAACAGCTGGAGGGCCAAGTTTGGCCATCATTGACATAGACCCTACCATGCTATACACGTGAAAGATGCATGGGAATGACAGGGCTATGTCTAGCTGATGACGACATGCAAAGCTTTGAAGGGCCCATGACTTCGTCACCAGGGAGATTTCAATATGGTGGCTGCAATTGAGTTAACAGGGTGCATCTTCCCTTAGAACATGCTCTGATCTGTTACTCCGGCTGCATTATGTGTGGAGAGGGGTATGTGACTGAGGGCACATGTCCTGCTACCATGTTGAGTGGAGCAAATTCAAAGGGTCTCAGTATACACATAGGCCCTTGTATACAATTGGAACAATTGCACAGGGGCCCTGTTCACACAGAATACCTTTGCAAGCACAAGTTTGTGCATGCGCTTGTACCTCTTTGAAGGTGTACTACTCTGTGCACACGTGTCAGATCAGAGCTGGTGGGCTGTTGGAGTAGCCCTCCTTAAAGGTAAAGGGACCCCTGACCATTAGGTCCAGTCGAAGACAACTCTAGGGTTGTGGCGCTCATCTTGCTTTATTGGCCGAGGGAGCCGGCGTACAGCTTTTGGGTCATGTGGCCAGCATGACTAAGCCACTTCTGGCGAACCAGAGCAGTACACGGAAATGCTGTTTACCTTCCCGCCGGAGCGACCTATTTATCTACTTGCACTTGACGTGCTTTCAAACTGCTAGGTGGGCAGGAGCAGGGACCGAGCAACGGGAGCTCACCCTGTTGCAGGGATTCGAACTGCTGACCTTCTGATCAGGAAGCCCTAGGCTCTGTGGTTTAGACCACAGCGCCACCCGCGTCCGTGCATGCAAATAGACTACATGTGGAAGGCAATCACTGAGATGAGCATTTGTTGCCTGCACTTGTGGCCAATTAAGTGGTTGGCAGCCCCTGTCCTACTTTTCTTGCTCTGCTCCTTACATCGGATTTATTTGTTTGTTTATTTATTTATTTTTAAACAAAGGAATAATCATAAATAATAAAAAAATGGGCACCCCTCCCCAAGACCATTCCATTGTAACTATCCAACCTCCCCAAATTTCAACACCTCTTGCAATGGTTTGACCCCTTTCCGTTTTAACAGTACAAATTCTACAAGTACTTTCCATATCTCCTCCAAGTCATTAATAGCTATATCCCACAACCCTTTATACCATTTTTCCATTTTATATTCTGCTTGCCCCTTCCACTTCCTAGCTATAATAATTTGTGCAGCTGTCAATAAATTTGTGAGCAAGTCCTTTATAGCCTGCGAACCTTCCACCCTATCGTAAATTGGCTTTCGGTTAGCTTTAACCCAGTGATTTCTGTTATCTGCTTAAACACCCTTCCCCCCCCTCGAAATGTACATATTTACACCTCCACCACATGTGAACATAAGTCCCGGTTTCCTGGCATCCCCTCCAATTTAACACCGAATATTCCTTGTTTATTTGATTTAATCTTACTGGTGTACATCTTTTTATCATTGTAATTATATTTAACGCAGCACAAGATTCAGGTTCAGACGCTGTCAAGGAAAAAGCTCATTCCAGTCCTTTAGCAATTTTGACAAACCTTTTTATCCACTTAGCTAATATTTCATAATTCATCCAGTCGTGTTTCATATGCAGTTCGCTGTATCATGGAGTTTATTTCATATAAATTATACACAGGTTTTACTAATGCACATTTAGTTCAGTCTTTGTTCCACCAATCTCTGTAGCCTTGAGTTCAAACGACAAATAGTCTAGTGGCACCTTAAATATTACCAGATTTATGGTTGCTTAAGTGTTCATAGACTAGAACCCACTTCACAATAAATCTGTTGCTGTAACAAACTAAGCATTTACCCTGCTGGAAGTCATCTCAAACCAGAGGCAGTAATTTCTGAATTGCAGTCATATTGATATGAGTCTCTGGCTGGCTATAACTGAGATCTCACTGTGCTATCAGATATAAATGTTAATATTTGGCTTTTTAAAAACAGATTAAATGATGACACTTGCTCAATAGTTTTCTGACTAGTAGGCTTGTTAGTCTCTTGTAGCAAAACTGACAAAGAGTTTTGTGGCTCCTTAAATATTAACCAGATTTGTTAAGGCATAAGGCATGGTGCTCTGCTTGTGTTGTGACCTAAAACGCCCATCTTCCCTTGTCATTGGCCATTTCTTGCTGGGGCTGATGGGAATTTGATTTCCCCCAGTCTGGCTTGAAAAGAGAGCTTTTAACTCTTTGCAAACACCAGCCACTTCAGTGATATCCAGCAGTTATACAGCATAACATTTTTTAATATATTGTTTTGAATAAGCCACAAACTCCAGCATTTGCGTGTTCAGACCCAGAACCCCCCCCCCCAAATAAATTCACACATGACTCAAATTTTTGGTTTTGGTTTTTGGCAGAATTTAGGCCACAACTTTATTGATTACAACAAGTGACTGGTTGCATAGGCTCTGGTTTGACTAGCTCTCTGCCATGCAGGTAGTGCTGACCCAGGGCACCAGCATAGGTCAGCCAAGGGTGAACACCTGGATAAGCGGAAAGTCGGAAATGGGCTAACTCCGCCACCCAAATGTCCCCCTGGACTCAGGCACGGGCACAACCCCCTCTCAGGGGTCAACCAAACCATTGAGTCCCTGGATTCCTTTAATGGAATACCCTTCACATAGGGATGGCGAGAGCGTTCTCCCATCCCTATCACCTGAACCAGAGCCTATCCGCAACCTTACAAGTTGTGACGATTTGCTACGCGACAGGCGAAACCCAAATGGCAACAGCCAATCAGCCAAGTGGGGGAAATTCCTGCCGTGCCCCTCTCCCAATGACAGATGACACACGACGGCATAGCAAGGTCAAGTGCAAAGCCCTAAAAGTAGGGAGAGGTGGGCGGGTGTTCCGAATGCACGTGCTGAAAGAGGAAGCTCTGGGTCACGTGCATGGGCATAAATAGGTTCCTTGAACCATTTGGACTTTGTCCCATTGGCCGGATTGTACCCAGCTTTGAGGGGCCTACCAATCAGGTGTTGTGGCTGATGAATAGAATGCACCCACAACACAGGGTGTTGGTTATCTAGGTCTCACTGCAACACGTGCCCTCTTTAAGGGAGGACCCGATTTGCAAACACCAGCCACTTCAGTGATATTCAGCTGTTATACAGCATAATATTTTTTATATATTGTCTTGAATAAGCCACAAGCTCCAGCATATTCAGGAAGATTCTTTACTGCTTCCCTCTTTAGGGCCTCTGAAGGTCCACAATGTTCTCTTGCATATTGCCAAATTATATAGAAGGTGGGAACCATTTTACCAACTGATTTTCTAGGCTGAATGTTGCTTTTGGAGAGGAATTAAAAAGGAAAACCCAAATATGATGTGTGGAGCTCAATACCACACACAAAAATGCACTCATCTGAAAGGACACACTGACCTGAAAAACATGCATCCTGTCAAATCTGTTGTTAGAGGTTAATATATTTGAAATCTAAGATCAACATACACAAATTCAGCAGTGATAATTTAGATTTAGTATAGCTTTATTTGTTCTTGCAGGTGAACAAAAGTTCACCTGCAAGGTGGGTTCAGTGAGAGGCATGCAAAAACAACAACCCATGTCCAAGGTGATGTACACTGCTGCAAACTCCTTAAATGAAGGGAGGAATATTAATGTGGCTATTTATTATTCTTATTATTTACTTGATTTCTTAGCTGTCCTTCACCCAAAGGCCCCAGACTGGGTTACAACAATTTAATGATTGAAGCAAGGAGGAATCAGTCACATAATTTTGGTATGGGTCTTGCTACTTCCCTTGCCATTTACCTAATAGTCTATATTTTATATAGCTGTCTACAGCTATATTGCGTTCTATTAAGATATACATTTTCCACATGAAATGGCTGATTTGCAGAGCCACAGAGCCATGACGTTCTTCAGATTTCCACTCCGACCTGAGTTGACTTTTTCAGTCAGCTTCGGTTGGTTATACATATTTTGCAGTGGAACTGTGCTGGGGTCAATTTGACCCCTTCACAGAATTGAAGTAACTCATTCAGGTCTATCCCAAGTCATTTTAGGTTGAATCTTTAAGTATCCTCAATATGAACCCTTCTGTAGATCCTTCTCTTCCTGTTTATGAATGGTTTCCTCAGTGTCATGTTACTCTCTTATCAAAAGAAGACCACTGGATTTTCATTTCATGTTCACCAGCCCTGATTTAGAGTTTTGTGGATATTTAATGTACCTACAAGGGACATGGGTGGCGCTGTGGTCTAAACCACTGAGCCTCTTGGGCTTGCCGATCAGAAGGTCAGCAGTTCGAATCCCCGCCGCGGGGTGAGCTTCTGTTGCTTGGTCCCAGCTCCTGCCAACCTAACAGTTCGAAAGCACACAGAAAGTGCAAGTAGATAAATGGGTACCGCTCTGGCAGGAAGGTAAACGACATTTCCATGCGCTGCTCTGGTTTCAGTGTTCCGTTACGCCAGAAGTGGCTTAGTCATGCTGGCCACATGACCCGGAAAAACTGTCCGTGGACAAACGCCAGCTCCCTTGCCTGTGAGTGAGATACGCACCTCAACCCCAGAGTCATTTGTAATTTATGCAAGTATCTTCTCCATTCTTTTTAGTACAGGGGACAAGGAACTTGGTGAGCACACCAGAGCAGTCATCTTCAAGCTTTTAAGACACAGAACTCAAGCATGGTTTCTTTTAATTTCCTTTATCTCTCTCTTCCCAACTCTATGCACCCACTCACAATGCATTATCCAGAGGAACTGTTTTTGTAAAGCACTGCTGTGCAATACCACATATACCCACAACCCTGGGCAATGGTGATCTGGTGTAGCTGTTTGTATGTCCTTTCTTAAGTGTCAAGTGTTAGGGTTGAGCCATTTGTCTTTTAGACCATTCCATTATCAGCCTCCAGGATATTCTGCTCGTATTAAGATGAGCCAATAATCTCCAAGATTCTTTTGCTCTATCCATAGAGCCTTTATCAAATGAAGAGCACAGCAAACTACTCCACACTCCTGGACTGAAATTGGGGCCTCTGGCAGTGCTTTCACAATTTTACCCTCTTGGAGCAATAAGTTGCTGGTTAATTTAAATCTTCTCCCCCTCTCCAATTCCCAGATTTGCTTTTCTAGCTCCAGCTGCTCATATTTATATATTTTATGACTTTGGCTCATATATGATGATACGGCCTTTATAGCTTTATGTCCCTATATCTTATGCCTGCATATGCTGGGGTTTTCTTTTATATTGTTTTCCATGAGCACCGTCTATTATTTCCGCAAAGCCCTTTTCTTTTCAGCAGCATAATGTTCTCTGATGTCCGACATCTGATTGTATCTTGGCAATAGGGATTTTGCTATTAACACTGGATCAAATCTAGTATACACAAGTGTTGTTTCAGAAAAGAGAGCCAATTTCTTTTTATCCAGATGCAAATGCCTCTAAAAATAGACCAACCTGTGCCACAACATGCTTAAGATTCTTATACGGTTAGTATAAGATTCCAGGGCACAGTCTCTGTAACATTTACATTTCTTAGCACATGTCTTAATGTTTTTAGTTGTTGCGTGTCAAGGTCCCCAATACACCCCAAAGGAAAACACAATTGACACTTAATTTTTGTTTAAATTTTTTTGGCATAATTTTGGCCACAACTTTATTCAAATACAGCAATTGTGAGTGGTTGCTTAGGCATTGGTAGCACTAACTGCCCCCACACGGGGACAGCTCTGACATTCGCACCCCCCCCCGAAGTCAGGAAGGGTAAGTCACCTGGGGAGAGAGACGGGACTGGGAACCATGCCTCATCTCTCCCCAGCATGCTCCCAGGGGCTTGCGTGGCCCTAGCCCCTTGCCAGGGGGTTTCGGACAAAAGCATGGGGGAGCCCCTGGGTTCCTTTAACAGTAAAACCCTTCAGCAGCAGCAGCATTTTGGGGGACAGGCACAGCCGAATCCATACCCCTCCAGCAACCAATTCCACACCAATGCCTAACCGCAAATCTTACAAGTTGTGACGATTTGCTACACGGTAGGCGAAAACCAAGCGGCACACACTAATCAGCCAAATGGCAAAATTCCTACCGGGCCCCTGCGTCAAAAACAGACGACCCCATGACAGGCAATAGCAAGGTCAAGCAAACAGCCTAACATTAGGGAAGGGAGGGCAGGTGATCCGAAGCACGCAGCAAAAGAGGACATGCGTTGCTGCGTGCCTTGTATTTAACAAATAGGGCTGTCAATCACTAAATGGCAACATGTCATTTTCCCCAGTAACAGCCCGCCCCTGCTTACGAGTTGGCCAAACCATCTGCCCAGAAACAGCAAGGTGTCTTGGAATCCCCAACCGCAACATGTGCTCTCCGTGATGGAGAACACGCTTTCTAAAATCTTCTTTGCTACTGCTTCTGATCTGCTAAGATAACTCTTGTTGACAACCCACTGACTTTTCTATGCTGATAATTCTTAATACTATTGATGTAGTTCTGCTGTCACAGGACTGATTCACACAATCCTTTCTATGTACAGAAAACGAACTTGGCAGGCAACGTGTAGATCAAATTTGCTCGTAAGGCAAGTGATTACCCAGGACTCTATAAACGTTTCAGTCCATGTCAACATTTTCTTGCGTCATTGCTACAGAGGTTTCTAGTTACACCAGGGGTTGTCAACCTAGTCCCTACCACCCACTAGTGGGTGTTTCAGGGTTCTAGGTGGGCGGCAGGGGGTTCTACAGCACAGGCTGAATCCTCCTTCCATCAAGCACTGGTGGGCGGTAAGGAAATTTGACCATCAGGAAAGATGCATTAGTGGGCGGTAGGTATAAAAAGGTTGACTACCCCTAAGTTACACCAAGACAGTACACTACAGTTAAAAAACAGGCAGGCAGAAAACATTGTAAGGACCCTCTGAATTCCACTTTAGATAGCTGGTTATTCAGGTTGATGACATTGTCCCATTTAGTTTTCTGATTCTCCACTTTTCTAGAACTCTCCTTGTACTAGCTGCTTTATTCACACTACATTTTTTCTTAAGACGTTTGCATCTCTTGTGCATCCTGGTTGAGGCCAAAGTTCCCATTCCATACCCTCCAACATTTCTCCGATGATGATGATGATGATTCGACCATCTGACTGGGGTAACCAGTTGCCCCAGTCACTCTGGGTGGCTTGCAACATGTATGAAAACATAATTAAACTTTTAAAAAACTTCCCTATATAAGGCTGTCTTCAGATGTCTTCTAAAGGTTGTACAGTAGTACCTTGGGTTAAGTACTTAATTCGTTCCAGAGGTCCATTCTTAACCTGAAACTGTTCTTAACCTGAGGTACCACTTTAGCTAATGGGGCCTCCTGCTGCTGCCGCGCTGCCGGAGCACAATTTCTGTTCTCATCCTGAAGCAAAGTTCTTAACCCAAGGTACTATTTCTGGGTTAGCGGAGTCTGTAACCTGAAGCCTATGTAACCTGAGGTACCACTGTGTACTTATCTCCTTGGCTTGGGTGGCATAACTCCATACCTTCCACATCTCTCTGGTGAAAATAGGGACGTCCTAAGGAAAAATGGAATATTCCAGAATCAAATCAGAAACCGGGATGACTTCTGTAAATCCGGGACTATCCCTGGAAAATAAGGACATTTGGAGGGTCTGTCATTCTTCCTTCCCACTTTGCAGTTGTTTTGAGGCTGAGGGCTTCTTCTGTAGGCAATTGTCATTTCCAATGTATCATGAGGCTGATTCAGACACAGAATTAAACCTTTGCTTAGGTTACATTAATGAGCCTTCAAGGAGCCTCTATTCTTTCCTAGTTTTCAAAAGCCCATAGTTTGCCGCTTCGTTCAAATCAATAAAGTGTGGTTTGTGCTTGCTTCGCAAACCCACCTTAGAAACCAGAATTTTACGTTGGTGAGTCTCAAACTGAGAAAGGAGGGAGTTGGAGGGAGTCTGTGAGCCAAAGGCGGCATGAATCTTCATTCACAAAATATCAGATCAGCCTAGTGAATTGGCGTGGTTGTCCCATGGATACTACGAGCACTTTTTCCACTCACTGAGCCAAGTGGTGTAAGAGCTTTTTATCTCAGCCAGCTTTGGGCGGCTGACATGAAGTTGATGGTATGGGGATTCCGTATTTCTCCTGATTAGCCTCAAGGCTGCCGTTTAGTGAGAGTGGGCAGTTGACTTCCCCGTGTTTCTGACCACAGGAGATTACTCTTCAGGAGCGTTTTACACATCTGGCAAAGCTCACTGGTTCTATGCTCCAAGTTAATTAACAATGAAACAATTGTTTAGACAATTAAATGGACCCAACTGCTAGGGTATGTACACCAGAGGGCACAAATACCTGTGCTTCAAAAAAGAAAGGAGGAGGGAAGGAAGGAATAGAAAATGAAAAAAAGAGGGGGTTTCTGTTTGTTTTTTGTTGATAACTTTTCTATAGATTATATGACACATTAAAAAAGAAAATGCATCATTTTTTTCAGTGTATCCTTCAGTGTATCTTAAGAGCAAGCTCTGCTTTTTTACCCACAGCTCTGATGCTCAAGCAGATCTTACTCTCCACAACTTCTTCAGCTTCATCCAGGGTTGTCAATCATTCATTCATTATACTAAACTGATCTTCGTTCCATCTTTTTTTTTAAAGCCATTTCATTTTTACACTGAGATGTTCTCAGAATCCCACCACCATGGAACCAATATTGACACTGAAAAGAAGAGAGGACTGCTTTCATCAACCCAAATGTCATGGACGCAACTGGGTGAAGATTTTCCAGCTCCAAAAGCTGTGGTAGACAAGCCTCTTTCTCCACCACAACTTGGTAAGAGGTTCAATGAGGTGTTTTAAGATCTTAGTATCTAAAGATCCCTTATCTTCCTCACTTGGGAGCCAATTTGGTATGGAATGAAAATCAGAAGCATTGTGGTGGCCATCCTATTCATATTTAACTGGGCATAAGTCCCACTGGACTATATGGGGCTTACTCTAAGTAGACATGTATTGACTTGTACTCCGTGTCACGTTGGTGGACTCCATGACATGATTCTTTCCCATACTCATGCTATCCTAGTTTCTGGAAGGAGTGAGACTGCAGTGTGAAGGAACCTCCTTAGGGCCTGTAGATGCTCTCATTGTGCAGTGATGTTCTTGTGCATTGTCTACAGATGAAGCCTTCAGACTCATATTTCAAACAATACATAACAGTTATGCAGTAGATAGTTGTGTTGCTTTATTGGCAGGGTGGGGAAAATCAAGCAGCCACAGTAGTTGTTTGGTCACATTCTAGCCAAATAGACATGAGAAGACACAGGTTCACATCCCCAGTAACTATGAAACTTTGTGGTTGGTCCTGGGCCGGATACAATCTGTTTGCCTAACCAACCTTGCAGATGTTGTGAGAATAAAATGGAGGGGAAGAAAGAACTCTGAGCTCTTTTGAAGAAATCTGGGGTGGGTGAGAAAATAAGTAATATTCTGCTGTGTCTAATTTTTAGTGGACCACAAAGAAAAGAACCTTTGCAACTGGATGGACTCTGGTTTCTAGTAAGTATGAGCAGTCCTGAATAGCATGATCAATTTTAAAAAAACTAATCCTTGCAATTGTATGGATAAAGTTTCAATATAAAGAGCCAACTGTACATCTAATAATGAGATAATTGGAGTGGATAAAAATCTCATTCACACACACACACACACAGAGAGAGAGAGAGAGAGAGAGAGAGAGAGAGAGAGGTTTTTGTTGTTTTTTTAAAGGAAATACCTTGTCTCTCTTAAACAATAAGCTTCATAACAAATGATCTAGTTATAAACGTATTGGTACTAGACACATGGATACGTTCTATGTAGATGAAGAAACATGGATATTTACCAAACACAGGTATTTCATTTCCATCCACACACTTTAGTCCAAGCGTCCAGATTACGTCTCCCAGTAGCTTCGTTTATGGACACAGGGGACCAAATGGGATTCTGAAACACCCCACAGACCAAAGACCATAGAATGGGACATATGTCCATCAGCATTCCTCAACACAAGTTATCCACCAATGTGGCCAAGGCCAGCTCTGTCCCCACGCCGCATCAGATATCAGACAGGAATGCTTCCAAAAAAGCAGTATAATCCCCCAAACACCACCTTTTCCACTCCCTTACTCAAGGGTGGGGCATAAAATACTGGCCAATAGTAGTCCATAATGAGAGGATCCACATTTGTTTTCTGTTTTCTTAAAAAGAGTCTCACAGCAGACTCTCATTTCCATCACCCAAATTGCTTGAAATCCCCCCATTTTGCTGATTGTCAGTGGGATAACAACATGAGGAAGCATCTTGGCTCAGCCTCATGAGAAAAAGACTCTCAGAAACAGTTCACTAGGGCAGTAGTCTAGTTGTATGAATGGGTCGCTGCCCCAACAACCTGAATCTGTCCCCAGACGGCTGCCACCTGCCTGCTTTCTAACAACCAATCCAGGAGTGAGTACTACCTTTTCATCTCCTCCCCCTTAGTCTCCGCGTGACTCTTCTTGTATTCAGCAGGGAGCACCTCTCACTGATTCAAGCTCCTCCTAGTGTGAATCTCTGTGCTTTCTGTGTTTCCAGTCCCCATGGACGCCAGCCAGCACTGCACTGGGGGGAAAACATGTTTTATTCATCCTGGTCAATGAATCAGAAAGAACTTTTCAAAAACTATCCTTACCAGAGTTCATAAGAACAGGAGCATCTTATAATGCAGAAGCAGGTTAAAAGCACCCTTCAACATTGACCTTGAATGCTGTTTTAACTCCTACCACCTTAGTAGCTAAAGAAGGGAAAGGAAGGGCATTGGTGGAAATTATGGCTGCCCTGAATCTTTCTGAGCTGAAAGGGTTTATATGCTACTCATAATAAATTTGGGATTTCTGAAAGGAGGGAGGTAGTTTCCCAAGAGCGCACACATTTCCTAAGTAACCTGTATCCCTAATAACCAGCAGCCTTTATTTTTTATGAAACTTTTATTGGCATGTTGTCTAAATATATGGTTACCAGACATCCCCGTTTCCCGGGGACAGTCCCTGGATTTACAAATTTGTCCCTGGACAAAATCCGTCCCCGGATTTCATTTAATGTCCCCGGATTTATATTTTAAGTGTTGTGGATTTATTAGTAGGGAAAGAACGTTGCGTGATTGGTCCAACGGCATAAAACACATCATATGGGGACTTCTGGGAGGCAAAATGGCGGGCACCATGGCAGCAAGCCGCTCCTGAACCAAACAGAGGGCTGCTGACTGCCGCTGCTGCTGCCACTGCCGAAGGGGAACTGGGGACGCCTGGCATGTCAACTGGGGGAACCGCTGACACCCCCCCATACCCCCGTGACCCAAATCTAGCTGGGAGCAAGAGCACCCAGCCAACAGCCCAGCAGTGCTCCAGGGTCAGGAAAAACCCGAAGCTGATGCAGGGAGAAGGAGGAGAGGAGAAGGAGAAGGAAGAGAGAGAAAGAGGAAGGAGAGAAAAAGGGAGCCACTGAGAAGGAGAGGTAGGAGAGCACCAGGAGGGCAAGGACATGTGGCTGAGCCCAGGCCTGGCCCAGCCCGAGCCTACTCCATGGCAGCTAGCACTCCAAGAGAGCAGGCTGGGGTGCAGAGGAAGGCTGTGTGACAGAGGAGACCACAGAAGAGATTACTTCTTAAAATAATAATAATAATAACTTTTTTTCTCTTTTCAAAAAAAAAAGGGTCCCCGGATTCTTTGAAAAAAAATCTGGTAACCTTACCTTAATAGGCAAACTTCCTAGATTAATGGTCACCCAGGAACTAGGAATATAAAAAATAATAATGTTAAACTAGCAAGCAGAATAATATAGAGAAACTCCATCAGACTGGCAAACTTCCTAAGCAGTCGCAAAGAATCTCTTCTGTTAGAAAGGATCCTTGCCACATCTGTTTTGTAAATAAGTGGATCAGAGTTCTGGATATTTAATCTTCTCTCTTGAATGGCAACAACCAGTTTCCCCACCTTTCTTTTAACAGCTTATCTGAAAGCGAAGATCTGCAAGAAAGCCAAGGCAAAGCAGGAGGTAAGGCAACACTTGGACTTTATTTGACAATAATGTGGTACAGGAAGGGTGCCTAAAGTAGGTCATTAGAAATCCTTCATGAAACATTGCACCATTCATTTAATCCTGATTCAGAGCAAACATTTGCTTAATCAGACTAACACTGACTCTTTAGAAATACATGTAGAAAGAGCAGAGGCCAAAGCCATGGGGCAAATCTGAGCAAACAAAGACAGCGTATTACATCAATGACTTGCTAACTAGTTTTCTGTCCCATTTCTAACCGAGCTCACAATGTTTTCAAGAGATTTCTTTCACATTCCATGTTCCTTTTTCTGCTGTTTTTGAGTTTTGGATAATGCCTTACATTGTACCACTTTTAAACTGCAAATTGATAACCGCGGATACAATTAACTTCATGTCAGTGGAAACGTGTTCAGTAATTCAAGTTGCTAGTCACGTTGCGTTTTTCACAGTAACGTTGTCACTATATTCATATACTGAACTGTTTTATAGAGTTATTACTTCAAATCCAATGTATCACCCGAAGTGCTTAAACAGCCAGATGTAGTCACACTCAGCTTCTGTAATTCTGTCCGAAAATCAACTTATTCAGCTTCAGGGATTCCAGCTGTAAAGCTGCATGGTCTGGAATACATTTACAATGCTCCACATGTCATCCAAGTGTGCAAGAAGTTTCAGGGCGTGTGGTCTGGAATTTGGTTTTGTAGAACCAAAAAAACTCTTTCAACTAGGCTAGATCTAATCTGGAGGTTGCAAGGGCCAGTGCAGCGTGGGATCTTGGTTGACTGATGGCTGGTGCTATTCCTGAAAATATATCAGTCATCTGCACACCTAGTAGAATGTGTTTCAATGGCCAGACTTACTTTTTATAATGCCCAACCTCTTATATAATTGGCTGACCCTACCATTAGGCAGAGTGAAGCAGCCACCTTGAGCAACCTGCTTTTAGGTGCCACGAAAGGCCAGCACTTTTTATTTAAATTATTATGCTTTCATTTTCACTGCCATGGAGGGGAAGAGGTGTCTGTGGGATTTTCTGCCTCTGGCACCAAAATAATTTAGCTAGCCATGGGTACTATTCACTTGACTTGGAGAGCTGGGCATCCTTTGCTCCTGTGCTTCCGGAAGCAAAATGCATTGGGCTGGCCCTATCCCAAAGAATTCTGGGAACTGTAGTTTGTTAAGAGTGTTAAGAATTGTTGCTGTGCAAGGGGAAACTACAGTTCCCATGATTCTTTGGGGGAAGCCATGTGCTTTCAATGTGCTTTGAATGTTCTTTAAATGTATGGACCTTCCCAAAAATATTGGGGGGGAAAGTCTTCTTAGAATCATAGAATCATTGTATTGTATAGCTGGAAGAGACCCTGAGAATCATCCTAGACCAGTGATGGCCAAACCTGGCCCTCCAGCTGTTTTTATATTATAACTCCAATCATCCCAAGCTAACAGGACCAGTGGTCAGGGATGATGGGCACTGTAGTCCCAAAACAGCTGGAGGGCAAGTTTGGCCATCACTGTCCTAGACCAACCCTCTACAATGCAGGAATCTCAACTAGATCACACATGACAGATGGCCATCCAATCTCTGCTTAAAAACCTCCAAGGAAGGAGAGTCCACGACCTCCAGAGGGAGACTGTTCCACTGTCAAACAGCTTTTACTGTCTTCCTGATGTTTAGCTGCAATCTCCTTTCTTGTAACTTGACTCCATTGGTTCGAATCCTACCCTCCGGTGTAGGAGAAAACAAGCTTGCTCCATCTTCCATGTGACGGCCCTTAAGATAGTTGAAGATGGCCATCATATCTCCTCTCAGTTCCTTCTTTTCCAGGTTGAACATACCCAACTCCCTCAACAGTTCCTCATCAGGCATGGTTGCCCCCCCCGCATGTGCTCCCGCTTGTCAATATCCATCTTAAATTATGGTGCCCAGAACTGGACACAGTACTCCAGATGGGGTCTAAGAGTGGTACTATTACTTCAATTGACTTGGACACTATACATCAGCCTAGAAAAGCATTAGCTATTCTTCATATTACAATACTATTGTTACCCATTTTATTTGTGGCAATACATACTACCAACACACAAATATATTTACAGCTGAAAAAGACATTTCCCATATCTCAGTTTCTTTGTTTCAATGGATGGATAACTTTTGTCTTCCCTTTATCTGCTTTGCAAAAAATATATACCTGGTCATGCAGTGAAGTTCAAATCTTGATTTTAAAAATCCTGCCTGTTGGACTTAAGGAAAAAATAAATATCAATGAATTCTATTTCTTTGCAGCTCCCTCAGGAATGGCCCAAATGACCGTGCAAAATTACATGCGGTAGGTTCATGTATGGTGTTTGGGTGCATGTTGGGCGCTATTCACTTCTGTGCTTCAAAATTCAAAATTAAGTGAAGGCAGTGCAATTAATTGTGTAGGCAAGCTTACGATGTCTGAACTGTAAGGTGGCAGGAAGAATATTTGTTAGCTTAATGATGACATCTACATTTTCCTAGTATTAAGCTAAATGTGATATGTATAATTAGCCAGAATTGTATGTCGGTGTAAATGCGAAATATTCACGCTAAAATATGGAGCAATCTTTCATGCTAACACAAGCAAGTAACAAGGAGTGGAAGAGGCTTCTGCACTCTGATGCATAGATCTCTCCAACAGGATGTGAGTAAAACCAGGGTTGAGGCGCACAGTCAGATGTTCTTACATGTAAACAACCCATTGTGTAACGGTCACATGAGGGAGCAGTCAGACGAACCTGGCTGTACACATAGACAGCTGGCAGCCCTTTCTCTAATTCTAGTAGAAAAAAGACAGTCACGGAAACCGAAAACTACACAAAACAAATGAAATACCATGAAAATCCCTGAAATGAGAAGTAATCGATTAGAAATATTATCTTATAGAATCAAACTAAATAACAAAAATCACAAAGTTTAAGGAAAAAATTAGAACAACCTAGAATTGAATAAAGCCTTAATGGGATGCTGGATACAAACCTCGTTTCACTAAACTATTCAGTTTGCACCTGTTTATCAGCTCCATCTGGTATGCAGACTGAGACCCTACCTGCCTACAGACTGTTTTGCCAGAGTGGTGCATGCTCTTGTTATCTCCCACTTGGACTACTGCAATGCACTCTACGTGGAGCTACCTTTGAAGGTGACCCGGAAACTACATCTAATCCAGAATGTGGCAGCTAGACTGGTGACTGGGAGCAGCTGCCGAGACCATATAACACTGGTCTTGAAAGACCTACACTGGCTCCCAGTACGTTTCTGAGCACAATTCAAAGTGTTGGTGCTGACCTTTAAAGCCCTAAATGGCCTCAGTCCCATATACCTGAAGGAGTGTCTCCACCACCATCATTCTACCCGGACACTGAGGTCCAGTGCCAAGGGCCTTCTGGCGGTTCCCTAGCTGCGAGAAGCCATGTTACAGGGAACCAGGCAGAGGGCCTTCTCGGTAGGGGCACCCGCCCTGTGGAACGCCCTCCCACCAGATGTCAAAGAGAAGAACAACTACCAGACTTTTAGGAGACATCTGAAGGCAGCCCTGTTTAGGGAAGCTTTTAATGTTTAACAGACTATTGCATTTTAATATTTTGTTGGAAGCCTCCCAGAGTGGTGGCTTCCAACAAAACCCAGCCAGATGGGCAGGGTATAAATATATTATTATTATTATTATTATTATTATTATTATTATTATTATTATTATTATTACTGTACCATTCTCTAATTCTATGAAATCCAGCAGTGTTCTGCCCACTGTGCCAAGCTCCCAGCTACCTTGTCCCCTCCCCTCGGTAACTGACAGTGACATGTGCCATTGGGAACCCAGGTCAGCAACACACACGGTCTGTGCCACCCTGCTACTGCTTCCAGAGACTTCTCTGTGGCAGCCCCCAAATTGTGGAACTCCTTTACAGCGGTGCGCCTGGCCCCATCATTATTCAGCTTCTACCAAATGCTGAAGACAAACCTCTTTTCCCTTTGACAGTTAAGGTATTTTTGTGGGACCAACCTGTGCCTCTTTGTTTAATCTATACTAATTTTGCTTGGATTTTTTCATCTTTTTATAATGGCGCAAACCATTTTACCTGTTTTGAATTGTATGGCTGTATGGTAAAGGGCTGCTTTAAAAGATTCTATAAACAGACAAAACTAAACAAAGCAGGGAAATGTAGGTAGCCAAGTCCTTATTAATTCTCTTATCTTTTTATGAATTACCTTTTACTTATGTTTCCAGGTGATCTAGAAAAACAGACCTCTGGGGTGGAGGGCATTTGAGGCGGGGGTTGAGGAGAGTGCAGCTCACACTTTCATAATCCATTGCAGACAGCAAACTAGTTAACAAGTCGCAGCTAGAAATCTTGACAAAATAAAGATGTGAGGGTGTTCCTTCTGGTATTGCTCATTGCATGTTACAGAGATAGAGCTTTATTAAAAGCAGTTATATCTTTCTAGAAAGTAGGTGGTTAGAGAACGTGTGCTCCCCAAAGATTTCCAAAGCTACACCATCTGTCAAAAGCGAAGATACGCTGCCACCTTTATAATTAGCATTTACCGGTACCTAACACCTACATTCTAACACCTCCTGTAACATACTGTTCCTGAGAACAAATGTGTTTGCCACAGTATCATACATGCTCTTCTCCTGAAGAGCTCCGCCAAAGTAACATTTTGAACTAAAAGAAAGATGCAAATGTTTACTCCAGAAAGAAATTATAATGACATCCCAGAGGACCTTGAGTGTAAACAAATTTCATTGTTGCTTTCTCCCACTACTATAGATCCCTGCATCAGTTTTCAGAAATGCCGGTCCTTTCGCGATGGAATAGTGCTGGCTCATCACATTCTCTTCCCAGTGCCCCCAGAAGGTCAGTGTCAACTAGATTTCAATGTTTGCGGCTTTCACGGTGCAAGGCACACGCCTCAAATTTGGCTATGCGGGACAGGACGTTTTTTCTGGTGCTTTGTTTTTCTGCGGAAAATTTTCTGTTTCACAAGTTCATTCGTAGCAACGAACGGCTGCCAATTGCAAATAAATATTGGGCATACTTGGCAGTTTTGAAGTGTTTGGCTTTGTTTACTCAATCCAAGTAAAATAAACATGCTAAATTACATCACTCTCAAGGGCAGCAGAAAATGTTCTGATGCAAACTGGAAAAAAAAATCTGATGCAAATTGCCCTCCTTTCCAACTCAGAATTTCCCAGAAAGACCACATTGGTGCTCAAAGAAAATATTTGTTTGTTTGTTTGTTAATTTCATATAATTGACATGCCGCTTGATTGTAAAAACAAGGAAAAGGTAAAGGGAACCCTGAACATTAGGTCCAGTTGTGGCCAACTCTGGGGTTGTGGCGCTCATCTCGCTTTATTGGCCGAGGGAGCTGGCGTACAGCTGGTCATGTGGCCAGCACGACTAAGCCGCTTCTGGCGAACCAGAGCAGCACACAGAAACGCCGTTTACCTTCCTGCCGGAGTGGTACCTATTTATCTACTTGCACTTTGATGTGCTTTTGAACTGCTAGGTTGGCAGGAGCAGGGCCCGAGCAACGGGAGCTCACCCCGTCGCGGGGATTCGAACCGCCAACCTTCTGATCGGCAAGCCCTAGGCTCTGTGGTTTAACCCACAGTGCCACCCAGACCCACCCAAAAACGGAAAGTGGTTGGACCTAAATAGATATGCATGTTTTGTTGATGATGCAGAAGCCACCCACATGGCCCATTCCAGATGGATGTGCATGTGTGCAATTCAGTTGCTTCATCTTCCAGCATCAGTGTGGTCTGCCATGGTAAATGACAGTGGTCAAAGCTAGTGAGGATGTGTGCTTGAGCATTTTCCTTTTCAGTGGCTTCACAGCACATGCCAGATTCTCATGGCTCAGTTGCCCCCAAATTCCTCTGAGCTTCAGACCCTGGTTTAGTTATGATTCGCAATGTTCAGAATGTTCTCTGGTTCTCTCCAGGAACAAATTTTTGAAACTTTTAATGCTCACCTTAAATAGGTAAAAAAAGGTAATGGTAAAGGACCCCTGGATGGTTAAGTCCAGTCAAAGCTGACTCTGGTGTTGCAGCACTCATCTTGCTCTCAGGCCGAGGGAGCCGGCATTTGTCTTCAGACAGCTTTCCAGGTCATGTGGCCAGCATGACTAAACTGCTTCTGCCACAACGGAACACCATGAAGGAAACCAGAGCGCACGAAAACGCCATTTACCTTCCCGCTGCAGCGGTACCTATTTATCTACTTGCACTGGCGTGCTTTCAAACTGCTAGGTTGGCAGGAGCTGGGACAGAGCCACAGGAGCTTACCCCATTGCAGGATTCGAACCACTGACCTTCTGATCCGCAAGTCCAAGAGGCTCAGTGGTTTAGACCACAGCGCCACCCGCGTCCCTCAAATACAAGGGGAGCGGACCACCACAGACCTGAAAGTTCTCCTGGATAGATTCCAATTTGAGCTAGAGAAGAATTGAAGTCTTCTTTCCCTGCCACCCAGCTCCAAACCCTACCCTCATCTGAGCCACTTTCCTTTCCTCCTGCTTCAGCAGAATGGAGAAGGGGATGTTTTCTCTCCTCCACTCCTGTCGGCACTTAGCGTCCTGCTGAGGCAAGATACCAGAAAGTGTCATTTCCCCAAGTGTTACAACTGCACTGAAACTATATATCCCAGCAGTCCTGGTTCCTGCTCACAGCTGTAGTAGCATGCCGGGTGCCAGAGACGGGCATGACAGTGAGAGAGACCTCCCTCCCTTTCTCTGTTCTACTGCTGTTGTTGCAGTAGATTGAGGTCCAGCGCCAAGGGCCTTCCAGCGGTTCCCTCTCTGTGAGAAGTGAGGTTACAGGGAACCAGGCAGAGGGCCTTCTCGGTAGTGGCACCTGCCCTGTGGAACACCTCCCAGCAGATGTCAAGGCAATAAACAACTATTTTACTTTTAAAAGACAATTGAAGGTGGTCCTATTTGGGGAAGTTTTTAATGTCTGACGCTGTATTGTTTTTAATATTTGGTTGGAAGCCGCCCAGAGTGGCTGGGGAAACCCAGCCAGATGGGTGGGGTATAAATTATTATTATTATTAGCCAGTAAGCAAGTCGAGAGAAGGGATGGGATTAGACAGAAGGGAGGCAAGGAGATGGGGGAGAGGAAAGGATCTGAACTCTCACCAGGCAACGTTGAGAGAGATATCCCAATCACATAACCAGGGATGCAACAGGGCCTGATGTGGTTTGACCAATTCCAACTGAAGATGAGGTTGAGTTGACCAGCAATCCAGAAAATTGGATTGAGTTGCATGAAAGAGAAGGAGCCAAAGGGCCCTTTCGATGCCTTCCCTCTTAATAGGAGAAGTCTCTCCCACTCTGAAATCATTTGGGATCTTCTCTCTATTCACTTCCAGTAGGGTGTATTGTGTTGAGATTTCCATTCCACCTTAAGGAACAGATGTGTGTCACATGTCTGTTTACATTCCAGCACAGTATGCTAGGAACTTCTGTTGTGTATAGCTTTTGCTTTGCCCATTCTCTCTGAGATGACATGAAAGAGACATGTTTCTTTGTCCTGATTTATGATGAATAAATCTGTAGTTGTAGTATGCTTCCACAAGCCTCACGCCTATTCTGTGTGTGCAGTTCTCTCTGCTGATAGCATGCCCTGGATTTGAAGCCCGGGTCGCTGATTTACGTCGGAGCATGGGCCTATGGAAGGAGACGGCACAGCTGGGGTTTGCCAGCTGGCCTCCCAGCCCTCTGCATGTTGGCCTATGTGTTAGTTTTCTCTGTGTGTTAAGAAGCCGAATTCTTTGAAGGGTTTGGCTCATGCACTGGCCATGAGGCAAAGTCTTCCTGGAGTTGCAGTTCCAGTGCCCTTGAATGTGACCAGTATTAAACTGAAGGAGCTGCACATTGACCATTGTCTACATTACACCCACTGATTGACTGTGTTTCCAGTTTGATTAATTTCAGGGATGAAAACTTAATACATAATGAAACTCCAAAACATTCCTAGGAATCTTCATGACATGAAAGAGAGTTGTACTTAAGTGAGCGTTGGATGGGTGCCAAGCAAAATTATTGCCAGAAACTCTTGACATGAGTAATGATTATTGAAAAGGACATGTGCATTGTTACCTGGCTTGAATCATTGGGATGAGGTGAGCTATAAGCCCAAATAAATAAATAAATAAATGTAAACAAATTACTCTTGTAAAGAGAAGTTTATTTATCTGGGAACAAATTTAAAGTTTACAATGTCAATTTAGATTTGTTGGGTGGTAGCTTCTCATAGGCCATTTTGTACTTGTCTAGCTCAGAGATGGGATGCAGGTGGCACTGTGGGTTAAACCACAGAGCCTAGGACTTGCCGATCAGAAGGTCAGCTGTTCGAATCCCTGCAATGGGGTGAGCTCCCGTTGTTCGGTCCCTGCTGCTGCCAACGTAGCAGTTCAAAAGCACATCAAAGTGCAAGTAGATAAATAGGTACCGCTCCAGTGGGAAAGTAAATGGCGTTTCTGTGCACTGCTCTGGTTTTTACAGAAGCAGCTTAGTCATGCTGGCCACATGACCCGGAAATACTGTCTGCAGACAAACACTGGCTCCCTCGGCCTATAGAGCAAGATGAGAGTGCAACCCCAGAGTCATCCGTGACTGGACCTAATGGACCTCTAGCTTTACCTAGTTCAGAGATAGCCAATGTCATTACATCCAGATTTTGTTGGGCTCCAACTCCCATCAGGCGAAACCAGAGATGATGGTAGATGTAGTACAGCAACGTGTAAAGAGTACCACATTGATCACTGCTCATCTAGCTCCACAATACGGACATGAGCTAGGAAGAGGAAGAAGGAAGAATGATATCCAGTTAAATCGTGCTCAGAATAGGTCCATTGAAATCAGCAGAGTTACATGCATTGATTTGACTGAGTATGATTCATTCTGGATATATTTTAGCTTAGTGAAATGAAATACCATATCAATCCAGCAACATAATTTATGTGGTTGTTTTCTCTATAGTGTCACTGAATGGTTAGATTTCTCGGAAAAGGATCCAGTTGAGATTCTGCTGGATTTGGGGTTTGGTACAGATGAGCCGGATATCTGCACTAAAATCCCTTCCCGGTTCATCAGTTGTGCTTCCATAGCTAAAGGAATCAACATCCGTGTCTTCATTGAAGCTCAAAGAAAACGAATGGATATAGAAAGCCCCAATTTATGTGGTAAGTAAATGAAAATAATAGAATAATAGAAGGTTTTGCTGAGGGGGGAAAGATCAGGAGAATAAATCTTATTATAACCATCAAGCACTTTGAGAGGTTAGTCCAGTGGACTATTCATTGAAATCAATTGAGGTATCTGCACTTAATAAATATGGCAAGGTATTTTTGGACAGCAGCCAGCTTTGAGTGTCTGAAAGGGTTTTCATTATGGCCGCCTCTGATTCAGAATTGCTTTCTATGTAAGTCCATTCAATCAAATTATAGCAGAAAATAATACTCTGCTTCGATAATGAAAGGAGAATCTGACCCACTATATCTATACTGTATAGTATACTGAATTTGTAGCAGTTCCTGTGAGGTTTCGAACACTCATTGGCTGAGCTAGGATGGTGTCAAAAAATGTTCAATCAGAGAAAGAAGCTGTTAGAATGTTTGAAATCTAGTTTCTGTAAGAGAAGAAGAAGTTGTCAGTATGGCTTGCGCTAATATGAAGTTCAATTTGTCAGGCTACTTAGTTTAGGGCCAAGTTGAAATGCAAGAATACAATCTAATGCTGGAATTAAGAAGAATAGAAGATGGAGAATTCACTGCTTATCCTCCTTAAGAGGTCAATTACAATAGATTAACAAACACAACAGGTCAAAAAATGTTACTTTAGCCATGTGGAAAATTTGCTTTTCTGTTACTAGCAAATTTGTATAGTAGCTGCTGTTTAAATGGCACAACCACTCAGACAAGGACTGATCGTGTGGGCCTTGACCAAAAGCTGAAGTGGTTGGGCCATTTATATGTTATCCCTTTCTACATAGGAGCAGCTCTCAGAAGACTGATTCTTTGGTAAAAAGGCTCTTTAATATGAGGTGCTTTGTTAGCTTTTAGTTTGTAGAATGTGTGTGGCAGGTAGGAATGGGGAGAAGTTTGATTCAGTTCACATTTAAAGGCAGATCTATCAAATTCATACTTTTGGAAATAAATGAGAACCAAAGCACAGCCATTCTTCAACATTCACACTTGTTCAAATTTTGAGATACAGTTCTCCAACCAAGCAATGTTTACCAAAAAATAAATAAATCATCTGTTAGGGAAAGGCATGCATTAAAATTAATATACAAAAATGCATTGTATAAGGGAAAGTTGATTGAAAAGTGTATACAACAGTCAAAGCTGCATACAAACATGTGCTTATTCAGAGATATATTCACTAAATGTTGATGAATTTTCATGAGGATTATGTGTGCGTGCAAAAACCCCACAAATTGCTGCAGAAATGTGGACGACTGAATTTAATATGGGGGGAAAATGAGAAACTGAAAAAACTGAAATCAGCACATCCTTCCATCTCTGGGGCAGGTAAAAAATCCTCCCTAGGTGATAATAATATGACTTTGCCCATTTCTGATTTTCAAAGAACCCCTTTTTCTTTTATTCTAAATACCCTAAAACTGACACACAGGTTTAATGTAAATGTGATAAGTGTTAAAGAAAACCTGAAGTGTGTGCTTCAGGGGTTTATTGCTGAGTGAAGCATGGTTAATGAAAAGTCCAAGTCTCTGATTCACCTCTGCAAATACCCAGATTAGACTCAATTAATAGTTCTCCCCGAGATATCTTTATCATGGCAAAGGTTCTCTCCTGAGGCCATTTCCCTCGCTGCAATCCATAAATGGTTGGACCATGGGAGTCCTTTTAATAACAGCATGTTTCCCTCTGTCAGGGTTGCTGGTGCATGTGTTTTAAGGTTACACATGATTAGGAATGAATGAATCTGCCAATTCTGGTTTCTTACAGTTTCATACAGTTCTTCATTTTTCCATTTTTAAGTTTAGTTCACTCCGTTTCTACATCGGTCTACATTTTTAAGAAGTTTGCACAAAAAAATCATATGCATTTTATTCAGTTTTCCTAATATGTGCAATTTCATAAGCCATTTATCCCAATTGAATGTATTAATTAATATATAACACATCATCATTAATTTATTTATTTCGTATGCATTTTGGGACCCATTTCGCCCCAAACACACATAGTTTTTGTACACATTTTTGAGGTTGAGAACTGCACCACAAAATTCAAAGAAGGGCAAATTTCAAAGGAATTTCAGTTCTGATTCATAAACTAGAGCTGCCAAACGTTTATCCTACACATAATAGACATATAACTATGTACAACATGTGTGACAGCCACAAAGCTCTGTGGCAGCAACCACATTGCAGTGTTAACAATACAATCTGAGTTTAGAGATTTAATGTTGTCTGTCTTCAGCTTGTTGTATGAAGCCTGGGAGCTTTCTAGGTTTGGTCTGCAACTAAACAAATAAATGCATAAGTTTTGTTTTCATCTGTCTCAAACGTCAGGACGTTTTCGGCAATTGGAAGTCCTGGATCATGTGACTAGCGCCTTTTCTTCTTTGCTGAATGACATCAACACCCTGCATCATAAGTCGGAAGAGAGAACCGGAGAGGAGAAGTGTGCAGTGGGCTCTCCGAAGCGGAATCTTGTGGTCACACAGGCAAAGAGGAGGAGAATAGGTCAGCTCCTGAGAAAAGTGTCCAGGCAGACAACAATGCATGGCCCTCAAGTGTACCGAAATGCCGGCACATGCCAGGCCAAAGAAGACAATTCTTCTGTTGATGTGGACATGCACATGGCAATGCGGATTGGCTTGTCTGAAAATCCTGCCTTGGTCCCTCTGAAAGAAGAACCATTTCCAAGTGAGAAGGAGGCAAAGACTCCACAATCCATAGCAAGTAAACCTCGGGTGTTGCCTCACCTTCCAGTGAAACTGCCTCATCTTCCTTCCACCTCTGAGATGCTCATTAAAGACAGACCACGCAAAGAACCCAATATCCTTTTGACCCATACGCTCAGGAGAGTGTCTAGCTTGAACTGCAAGCCTTCAGATTCCTTTGAAATGGAGGAGGTAAGACAGATTGCTATGTGTTGTACATAGACAGGTGATGGAGGCACAGAGGAAAGTTGGTTTTAGTGTACATCTTATTTTAAAATAGTTCTATGCCACTTTCCAGTCAATGCTTGCCCAAAGTGGCTTATGGCAGTAAGAAAAATAAAGTAAACCATAAAATAGATCATTGTTACAAAATATATAGGTTAAACCACAGAGCCTAGGACTTGCTGATCAGAAAGTTGGCGGTTTGAACAGGTGAGCCCCCGTTGCTCGGTCCCTGCTCCTGCCAACCTAGCAGTTTGAAAGCACGTCAAGTGCAAGTAGATAAATAGGTACCACTCTGGCGGGAAGGTAAACGGCGCTTCCGTGCGCTGCTCTGGTTCGCCAGAAGCGGCTTAGTCATGCTGGCCACATGACCCGGAAGCTGGACGCTGGCTCCCTTGGCCAATAAAGCGAGATGAGTGCCGCAACCCCAGAGTCGGCCACGACTGGACCTAAGGGTCAGGGGTCCCTTTACTTTTATATAAAAGAATAAAACTCATCCAATGAATTAGAAATCCATAGGCCATGGAACATAACTCTAGACCCAGCCCATCCAGTGTCAATTTCATTTTACCAGTCTTCAGTTCATCACATTTCTGTATCAATTTGTGATTTTGTCAGGAAGTCCTGAAACAATCCTCCTTTTTGTAAGTAATTTCTCCTAATATGATGACTGCTTATGCTGTTTTCACCAATATATGCACACTTAGGCACATTCCTCACCCCCCAATATACCAATTTTTTTACACAGTTTTTTTGTTTGTTGAAGTGTGTACATTTCAAATAATAGGTGAGTTTTGGTTCTGGGAAGGGCAAGTCAGGAAGAAAGGAAACCATATTTCTCCATTCAGTAGTGGAGAGTGGTGACTGGAAGATTGGAAGTTGGTTACAAATCTTGCCAGCTTGTTCACTAAGCAGAAGTTTAGAAATAGCATGTCATTTGGGAATTGATGTGATACTAGCAACATCCTTGTTTTTAGATGCTAACCTGTGAGCGTTATAGTATGACATAATCACTGAACGATTATTTCCTATCATTAGCTATGCATGCTAATTTTGGGTCGTTATGGGTTCGGGTGTTTATGAGAGATGTGTTTATGATATAAAGTGTGAAGAGGGCAATATTTTCAAGCAGTTTGAGAAGAAGACACCCTCCCAAAAAACCCCTCAATATACCATCCCAATATTTCATTCACTTTATTGTGCTCAATTCTAAAGGTCCTTGCAGAAATATTTAAGATTCTTCATCAGAAGGTCGGCAGTTCAAATCCCCGTAACGGGGTGAGCTCCCGTTGCTCAGTCCCTGCAGGAGCAACCTAGCAGTTTGAAAGCACGTCCAAGTGCAAGTTGATAAATAGGTACCGCTCTGGCGGGAAGGTAAACAGCGTTTCCGTGTGCTGCTCTGTTTCGCCAGAACCTGGCCACACGACCCGGAAGCTGTACGCCGGCTCCCTCGGCCAATAAGGCGAGATGAGTGCCACAACCCCAGAGTTGTCCGCGACTGGACCTAATGGTCAGGGGTCCCTTTACCTTTACCTTGAGACTGAACCAAGAAAAGTGCTGCCAGTTGTTATACAAGCCCTTGGTTCTCTGGCCAGTGACTGGGGCCATGCTGATTTCCCTCCTCCTCTCTGTAGCCAGCTCCTGCAGAGCTACAAGATATGGAAGACAAGTGTGCATAAAGACTTGGATGCAGCAGACTGAGAAAGGACATCTCTGCATCAGACTAAGTCGTCTGCCTCCCTGTCACTTGCCTGTGGGACATGAAGGTGACAGAGATGACCAGGGCATAATTTGATACGGAGATGTTTCAACAGAAAATGAGAGGGGCCCCTCAACTGTAGCAATTGCCTTCTCTGCAGTGCATTGTTCATAGTCTCCACTCTGGGTAATGTCCTGGGGCAGAATGAAAGCCATAAAGTCCTGACCATTCATATTCACAATATGAACCATGATTAATTTTTCTCAGCCCTCATTGGGCTGTTTTGGGGGAGGAGGGGGTGCCCTTAGGGTTTTTTTTAATGCACTTGTGCTCATCCCTCCTTCTTGTTTCTCAGTGTTTTGCATTCTGGCAGCACTTACCCATGGAGGCCAATCCATTTGGGTGAATAAGGCCAGTCACCACCTGCATTCTTACTTACAACTAGTCCAGAGAGTGGCCCTGTCAGCTTCCTCCTCCTTATTCCCAGTTTCGTAAATGTAGAACTCAACAGAGAAGAGGATGGGGACAAATCTAGAATTACTTGGCTCCACATATCCTTGGCTCTCGCATCCAACAGCTGCAGGTCTCCCACCTTGCCAGTCTCAATGGGCACCAGCCTAACATTGGCACCCAACACTTGATTTTTCTATTTGAGAGAGATTTCCAATAGGCAAAAATGTGCTTTGACCTTGCAATTGTATCACGTGGAACAGATCTGTGTTATAAACTCTAACTTACAGCCCCAAACCCAAGTTCTATTTTCAAAGGCGCATCAACAACAGAAGAACATTCAGCGTTGCTTTGTTCAGTGTTGTTTTAATTTGAAATCCTAATGTCAAAGTGAAGAAATATACTTTTAATAGTGAACAAAAACGAGCTGCTTTAAGGAGTGTTTTTACCCTCTCCTGTCGCAGATCCAGAGCTTTGAGGATGAATCTTCCTGGGGAAATCCTCTTGAAAGCACTTCAGGTGGGTATTAGCAACCATAATTGCTCTATAACATTTTGCAAATTTGCCGTATGTGAGAGCCTTGGAAATGGAAATGCCAGAGATATGGACTGAGTGGTCAACCAATAACATTCCCTCACAACCTGATGTCTTTATTCAACATATAAACCCTCTCTGTTTTGAAGGAGAGTTTCATATGGATGGATGGATGGGATTCTTGTAAGAGACAAGTTGTAAATGGGTAGGAGAGTGGGATGGAAGTAAACAAAAGAGATTGCAGGAAGTATCTTCTTTTCAGTAGACTTTCATTGTTGGCATTCCTAAGATGCATTTTCTGAGTAATTCTTATCTGCTAGAAGGTAGGAAGTACAGCCTGAGATTTCATGGTTGAGTTACACCAGAGATAGGTGGCTTGCTGTTTGCACCATTAGCCAGTCTGCTCTGCTACTAGCTCTGCATTGTTTTTTGTTCTATATAAGCAATGTCGTCGTCATATTGGTCAACCGTTTAGATCTGCTCTTAGTTGCGTGCTGTGCAAGGTTTCAACTGCATCCAAAGTCTCATGAAAATCTATGTGTGAATTGTGGTAGAACTGGGACCTCCTTGTGGAGGTGTCAAATGCAAATGCCTAGACAGCCTTCAGTTAGCATCATAAAATACCACCAGGTAATAATGTATGGAGTGGGACATGGGTGGCGCTGTGGTCTAAACCACAGAGCCTAGGACTTGCTGATCAGAAGGTCGGCGGTTCAAATCCCCACGACGGGGTGAGCTCCTGTTGCTCGGTCCCTGCTCCTGCCCACCTAGCAATTTGAAAGCACATCAAAGTGCAAGTAGATAAGTAGGTACCACTCCGGCGGGAAGGTAAATGGTGCTTCCTTGCTCTGGTTTCGCCAGAAGAGGCTTAGTCATGCTGGCCACATGACCTGGAAGCTGTCTGCGGACAAACGCTGGCTCCCTCGGCCTATAGAGTGAGATGAGTGCCGCAACCCCAGAGTCGTCCACGATTGGACCTAATGGTCAGGGGTACCTATACCTTTAATAATGTATGGATTTCATATGTGTTAGTTACAGCAATGGGGGCCGGCCTGCCTGCCTGCCCATGAGGTGGGGTGAAACTGCCACCTTGGGGGGGGCAGAATCTGAAGAGGTGGTAGCTGTACAGGAACCCTGCCCAGTCTGCTACTTCTTCTGGTGGCCGAGAAGTGGCACTGGTTTTTAGCCAGATCTCATGAGATCTTACAGAAATCTTTGAGATCTGGGCACCACTGTTGCAGGTAGGAAGAAAGAAGGGAGACTTTGGCGGCCCAGCAGCATGGCAGTGTAGTGGGAGGTGGCTGTTTCACCTCAGGTGGTGAATAATAATAATAATAATAATAATAATAATAATAATAATAATAATTTATTTATACCCCGCCCATCTGGCTGAGTTTCCCCAGCCACTCTGGGCAGCTCCCAATTGAGTGTTAAAAACAATACAGCATTAAATATTAAAAACTTCCCTAAACAGGGCTGCCTTCAGATGTCTTTTAAAAACAAGATAGCTGTTTATTTCCTTGACATCTGATGGGAGGGCGTTCCACAGGGCGGGCGCCACTACCGAGAAGGCCCTCTGCCTGGTTCCCTGTAATCTCACTTCTCACAATGAGGGAATGGCCAGAAGGCCCTTGGCGCTGGATCTCAGTGTCCAGGCTGGATGATGGGGGTGGAGACGCTCCTTCAGGTATACAGGACTGAGGCCGTTTAGGGCTTTAAAGGTCAGCACCAACCCTTTGAATTGTGCTCAGAAACGTACTGGGAGCCAATGCAGATTAGGTGGCCAAAGTATTGGAGCCTCAGCTTCAGGATCTGTCCTTCCAGTGAGCACTCAGGGCTCATATCCTTAAGAATGGAGAGGTTTGATCTTCTTGCAGACCATGGGACTCTCAAGAGTCTCCTCCAGCACCATAATTCAAAAGCATCAATTCTTCAGTGATCAGCCTTCTTTATGGTCCAGCTCTCACTTCCATACATCACTATTGGGAAAACCATAGCTTTCACTTTGTTGTCAAGGTGATGTCTCTGCTTTTTAAGATGCTGTCTAGGTTTGTCATTGCTTTTCTCCCAAGAAGCAGGCATCTTTTAATTTCGTGACTGCTGTCACCATCTGCAGTGATCATGGAGCCCAAGAAAGTCAAATCTCTCACTGCCTCCATTTCTTCCCCTTCCATTTGCCAGGAGGTGATGGACCCAGTGGTCGTGATCTTCTTTTTTTGATGTTGAGCTTCAAACCGTATTTTGGTCTCTCCTCTTTCACCCTCATTAAAAGGTTCTTTAATTCCTCCTCACTTTCTGCCATCAAGGTTGTGTCATCTGCATATCTGAGGTTACTGATATTTCTTCCGGCAATCTTAATTCCATCTTGGGATTCATCCAGCCCAGTATTTATTGCTGTTTTACATTATTTAGTATTATTATTATTTTAAGGCTTCAGGATTTTTTTTATTACTGACGTTTTTATTTCTTCTTTTTTTGAAGAAAAAAAAGTACTTGGGTATACCTATTAGGAAAACATAGTACTGAAATGTAATTCATACTCTATTACCTTACCTTTTTTTAAAAAAAAAATGTATCTGAAGAAGTGTGCATGCACATGAAAGCTCATACCAATAACAAACTTAGGTAAAGGTAAAGGGACCCCTGATCATTAGGTCCAGTCGTGGCCGACTCTGGGGTTGCGGCGCTCATCTCGCTTTATTGGCTGAGGGAGCCAGCATACAGCTTCTGGGTCATGTGGCCAGCATGACTAAGCCGCTTCTGGCTAACCAAAGCAGCGCACGGAAACGCTGTTTACCTTCCCGCCGGAGCGGTACCTGGTTATCTACTTGCACTTTGATGTGCGTTCGAACTGCTAGGTTGGCAGGAGCAGGGACCGAGCAACGGGAGCTCACCCTGTCGCGGGGATTCGAACCGCCGACCTTCTGATCAGCAAGTACTAGGCTCTGTGGTTTAACCCACAGCGCCACCCACGTCCCACGATAACAAACTTAGTTGGTCTCTAAGGTGCTACTGGAAGGAATTTTTTTCATTTTGTTTCCATCATAAAAAAAAAGCAGAGCTTTGAAATGAGTTTTTTTTTTGTCCCGAGACTTCAGGTATGGGATGAGTTAATTATTCCAAACAATCAAGTACCCCCCTCCCCCCTCTAATTCATGTACTTTAAATCTGGCCATATTTATAAGAGTTGGTTAGGGGCACAGACTACGCTGTATGGTAGATCTAACTGAGCATGAAAAAGGAAGATACAGACCAAGTATTTTAGTTACGAAGACATGATGAAAATACTTTCCAATGTACCTGGGTCCCTTAGCTCTAGGACCAGGCCCCCATCCTCGTCCAGTTGCTCAAAATTTTGTACAACACACACACCCTCATGCAGTGAAATACCATTTCTTGGCTGCTGTGAGCTGTTTCTCTTAGCTGTTCCCTGTGCCAGGCATCCTGATGCTCCTTTCGTCTTTCCTTCCCCTTGAGCCGAATGCAGAGACTTAATTCTAAAAGACACTCAAACCCCAAGCATCTCTAGATAACTTCCAAGGAATACCGGAGTGTTTTCGAGCAATGTGTGTGTGTGTGTGTGTGTGTGTGTGTGTGTTCTACACAAAATATTACAATTTTTATTAGGCAATTTTATCATTGTTATAAATAAGTAATTGTACTGGGGAGAAGGGATAATCCTTATTTAATTAAATTCATCTATACTCCCAGGTTGGCAGCAACCAGACATATGTGAGACTAATACCCACAGCCTGCCTTGTATGCATGTGCAATTAAAAATTCACTCTACAGTAGCACTGGCAGTTTAGTGTTGCTTTTGGCATTTACAAATTCTTTTATTTTGTGACTTTTTTCCCACCATACACATATGCTGGAGCAGATGTTGCTTATTTGTTGTTTATTCAAATCTGTAAGCTCTGGCAGCAAACGCCATTGTTCTGTAATGAAGCTTTGCTCACTGTCCTGTATTAGGGAGGCCCAGCAAATGTCTGACGGGCACTTAGGAGGATGTACGCATTTTACCAGCAATTTATACATCCATTTGAGGATCCTGGCTGCGGGGCAGTGCAAAGGAATGGAAAGGCATAGAGCATAGGGAAGATCAGGGCAGCCTGGTCGTAGGGGCCTTGTCTTTTATTTTCACCCGAACTTACGTGGTGTGCAGATTCGCGGTTCAGCACCTGGGAACAGAGTTGTTATTGCACACCAGTGCTTTCCCCTTTTCAGCTGGCTTTTGGGGAGGACGTGAAGGTGACTAAGATAGCAGGTGGCTGAAAATTCAGCAGCAGCAGCAGCAACCCTTAATTGTAACAGGTATGGCATTTGTGCGTGTTGGTGTCCATCAACACCAACGCCAGTGTGGTGTAGTGGTTAAGAGCAGTAGACTCGTAATCTGGGGAACTGGGTTCGCGTCTCCGCTCCTCCACATGCAGCTGCTGGGTGACCTTGGGCCAGTCACGCTTCTTTGAAGTCTCTCAGCCCCACTCACCTCACAGTGTGTTTGTTGTGGGGGAGGAAGGGAAAGGAGAATGTTAGCCACTTTGAGACTCCTTCGGGTAGTGATAAAGCGGGATATCAAATCCAAACTCTTCTTCTTTGGGCTTGTCCCCCTATCTCTTCTCCCCTCCACCCCAGGCAGCTTTTTCCAAGGGGGCCCTGACCAAAGAAGGAACGGCTGATCCCCAAACCGGCTCTGCTCATGCAACAGCATCCGTTGGCTGAAAAGCCCCCTTAGCAGCCCAAGAGGCAATCAATCAGAGAAAGTAACCACCTCCATCTGGCACACGGTAGCCTGGATACTCACTTCCGCAGCCTTTTGCGATTCATCTTGTCCCAACAAGTGGTGCCAGGGACCAAACCGCACTCGAGTCTTTCCAGCAGCTGGGTACGTTTACCTCCCCAGCCTGCTGAGCTGACATATTAGCTCCCCTGACTTATTGAGTGGCAATGCTTTTAATTATCACACCTTCCCTTCCTCCTCCTCCTCCTCCTTGCGATCTCTTTCACGTACAGTTTGGCACCATGGGAATATCTGCAGAAGGCAATCGGCATTTTTCTTAATTGACTGTGTTCCAATAGTGTGAATCCTGTTTATTATCCTCCCGTAAAGTACATATGGGAACGATTGCTTGATGGCGAGAAAGAGTGCCACAATCATTTTCCCTGTTTCTGATGGCGGCGGGCAAGTTGTGTTGGTTTTCACAGATGGTAGCTGCTTGCCAAAAGCTAACGATGGGAGCAAAAGGTATTATGTGTGCACTTATTATTTAAAATCTCTCTTCCCCTCCCCCCCCGTCACATTTCTTCAAATCACGTCTCTTAAATTTCCTATGAAGTCCTATGGTTCGCATAGTTTATCTGAAAATTTCTGCACGTTGACGAATAATGGGCAGGAATAAATAGAATGATGTTTAATGCACGGCCCTTACCATTTGATAGGATCGACTGTTGATTTTTCTTTTTAAAAATCTGGTATAAGAGAGAGCACCACAACATTTCATAGTTCTCTGTCTTTCTCTTTCCCAGTTGTTACGACTTGTCCACTTACACCCTTGCCTAATATTTTTGAGCTGTAACATAACCTCATAGAATTATGGGATATAACTGTATTGGCAGATGCAATTGTAATAGGCTGACGCTAAACATCTGAAGGTTGAGTATCCCAGGTCACCATCAAACATCTGGAAATAGCAGAGGGATGCCAATTTGCAGTGATTTCCTCATAAGCCTGCCTCCCACCTAGAGCCAGGGTTCCAGATGTTTATTTGCCACATCTCTGGGAAGACTGACATGGAAGAAGGAGAATGCTCCAGCAGGATAGAAGCAATGAGTGAGAAGAGGGATAAGCATAGCCCTCTTGCCTGCATCTTCTCCTCAAGAAATGGGCCCATGTCCTCCTTTCCACCAAGAACCTCAAGGTGGTGGTCATGGTTCTTCTCCCCATTTTGTTCTAGCAAAAACCCAGGTCAGGCTAACTGGTTCAAGATCACCTAGAGCAGCCTTTCTCAACCTGTGGGTCCCCAGATGTTGTTGAACTACATCTCCCATACCCCTAGTTAGCAAGGCCAGAGCTCAGGGATGATGGGAGTTGTAATCCAACAACATCTGGGGACCCACAGGTTGAGAACCGTTGACCTAGAGAGTTTCATGATTGAGTGGGGACGAGAACCCTGGTCTCCTAGGTCCTAGTCTGTCACTATGACCACTTCACTGATCCCCAGTGAGAGGGTCACAACATAGTTCTCCCTGTGGCTTTTATGGCATGCTCTCGTCACCTGTAGTGGTATCATCTGCAAGGTAGCAATGTCAAACATTGATGTAGGCAGAACCCAATGACTTTTACTCAGGGTAGACCCACTGAGATTAATGAACACGCTAGCTCTATTCATTGCACTAGGACTACTTTGAGTAAAACATCATTGAACACCATCCACAACTTCCCCATCTATGGCTGTCCAATGCCAGAGTCATCCAGACCATTGGGTGAGCAGGGATACAAACTTATCAAAGGTTCTCTCCCAGTCCTGCCTGCAGGTGCCAGGGAGGGATTCATAGAATCATAGAATCTTAGAACTGGGAGAGACCCAAGGGTCATCTAGTCCAACCCCCTGCCATGCAGGAATCTCAGCTAAAGCACCCATGACAGATGGCCATCCAACATCTGCTTAAAAACCGACAAGGAAGGAGAGCCCACCACCTCTAGTGGGAGTCTGTTCCACTGCCAAACAGCTCTTACTGTCAGAAATTTTTTCCGAATGGTTAACTGGAATCTCCTTTCTTGTAACTTGGAGCCATTGCCTCGAGTCCTACCCTCCAGAGCAGGAGAAAACAAGCATGCTCCCTCTTTCATGTGACAGCCCTTAAGATATTGGAAGATGGCTTTCATGTCTCCTCTCAGTTCTCTCTTTTCCAGGCTAAACATACCCAGCTCCTTCATGCACTCCTCGAAAGGCTTAGTTCCTAAACATTAGGAAGAACGTCCTGACAGTAAGAGCTGTTCAGCAGTGGAATTTGCTGCCAAGGAGTGTGGTGGAGTCTCCTTCTTTGGAGGTCTTTAAGCAGAGGCTTGACAACCATATGTCAGGAGTACTCTGATGGTGTTTCCTGCTTGGCAGGGGGTTGGACTTGATGGCCCTTGTGGTCTCTTCCAACTCCATGATTCTATGATTCTATGAGTTTCCAGACTCTTGATCATTTTGGTTGCCCTCCGCTGCACACACTCCAGCTTGTCAGCATCCTTCTTAAATTGTGGTGCCCAGAATTGGACGCAATGTGGTCTGACCAAAGCAGAATAGAGTGGTACTGCAGTGGACGCTCGAGTTGCGAACGTGATCTGTACGGGAGGTACGTTCGCAACCCACAGCATTCGCAACCTGCAGCGCTGCGTCTGCGTGGGTTGCAATTTGGCGCTTCAGCGCATGCGCAAAGTGCGATTTAGCGCTTCTGAGCCTGCGCGACCGCCGAAACCCGGAAGTAACCTGTTCCAGTACTTCTGGATTTCAGCGTGTCCGTAACCTGAGAAAACGCAAGCTGAAGCGTCTGTAACCCGAGGTATGACTGTATTTCTTCCCTTGGTCTGGACACCTTACTTCTGTTGATGAACCCGGGACCTTCTGCATGAACCATCGCCCTTCTTTAAGTTTGCATCGCCCACTGAACCATCGCCCTTCTTTAAGTTTGCAGCTTCAGCGGCCGCTATTTAATGCCAGCTGTTTCTTCCTACTATCCACTGCTCCTCTGAAACAATCTTCCTTTTTTCTCGTGTTTCATTTACATTACAGCCTTCAGGACCTTTTCACTCTGTTCACCAAATACTCTTCATGTTACAGTCTTCAACACGATCATCACGTGATGGCTTTAGAAGGAAACAAATGTGTATGCCGTCTCTCTGTGTGTATGAAAAAGTCTACCGTCTACAGAGAGGTTAACTGCATCGCTGAGCATCGTAACAAAGATTTAGGTGTTACAATGCACTGGGAATTTGCCAGCCTTAGGTCTGATGTGGAAAAGGTCTGCATCCTGTCTAAATGAATTCATGTGTGACTCTCCTAATGTCACCGGCAGCCTGCCATGGGTCCCAGGGTCCCTCTGCCACATTACCATGCTGTTTTGCTCGCTAGTCAAAATGAGCATGTCACATTGTCACTCAATGATACTGAGCTTCCAACTTTGCCTTCCCCTCTCCTCGCCTGCAAATAATCCCAGGCCGCCTCCCTACGATCCCGGTTGCCTCATGTTGGGAATGTGAGGGGAAAGATGTGGCCGTGGACGCTCACAAAATCCTAAAGAGTCGAAGTGCTTTGGGGAAAGCCTCGAGCTAATCTCAGACGTTGCTTTTCCTCTGCGGCAGAAGATTGACGTATCGGCCTCTTTGCAGAGCTCAATCGAGGTCTGGCTTAAATGAAATCAAGATAAAAGGAACCGCCGTCTCAAATATTAATCACCTTCCTTGACTAAGAACATAAGAAGAGGCCCACTGGATCAGACAAGCAGTCTGTCTGGTCCAACATCCAGTTTCCATAGTGGCCAATTGGCCAGGCTAGAAGATCTCTGGTCTTCGGTCTCTGGTCTTCAGTGGCATGTGGCCCCTGAATCCTGAAGGCTGCATATGGCCGTCCTGGCTGATAGCCAATGATAGGCTTATTCTGTGCAACAAAGGGACGCGGGTGGCGCTGTGGGTTAAACCACAGAGCCTAGCACTTGCCGATCATAAGGTCGGCGGTTCGAATCCCCGCGACCGGGTGAGCTGCTGTTGCTCATTCCCTGCTCCTGCCAACCTAGCAGTTCGAAAGCACGTCAAAGTGCAAGTAGATAAATAGGTACCGCTCCAGTGGGAAGGTAAACGGCGTTTCCATGTGCTACTCTGGTTCGCCAGAAGCAGCTTAATCATGCTGGCCACATGACCCGGAAGCTGTCTGCGGACAAACGCCGGCTCCCTCAGCCAATAAAGCGAGATGAGCGCCGCAACCCCAGAGTCGGTCATGACTGGACCTAATGGTCAGGGGTCCCTTTACCTTTACCTATGCAACAGGAGTGGGGAATCTGTGGCCCACCAAATGTTCCTGAGCTGCATTTCCCATCAGCCCCAGGCAGCAGAAGCAGTAGGGGTGGTGTGTGGTAGTCACAGCTTAGCCACCCATAATCATCATCATTAGTTAGTCTGCGGGTCTCAGGGCAGTTCAAAATTCCAATATAAAAGCACAAAATGTCTGATAAAAATGAGAACGAGAACTGAAGAAACCTGCCCACTCTCCCTTCCCACAAGCACATTTAAAAGGGCACTGGAGGTCAACTAATAAGGAGCCTACACAGTCAGGCCAGGATCATACCAAATCAAACCATTGGTCTAGTTGGTTCAATCCTGTGTGCCCTGACTGGTAGGAATTCTTTGGGGTTTCAGGCAGGAGTCTTTACCTCCATGGATTGAAGCTGGGACAAGGCATAGATCCAGTCCCTGAGCTGTGGCTCTGGCACAGCAGTTTACTTGTGTGTAAAAAGTGAACGCAACACATGAACTGGCTCTTATGTTTCTCTGGAACTCAATGAAAGGACAGCAGATTGCATTGCCTCTCCATGACAAAAGCCAACCATCCCTGCTTGAGAGTCTTGAATTGTGCAATGCTGTAGCACCCGTGGCCTACTGTGGCCACACCTAACTTTCTTGTGTTCATTCTCACACGCACATTGGACATATAGAAGCGGATGCATGGACTCAGAGCTATCTCCTCTGTCTCTTCACTCATTGAATGATCAGCCTGATGACTGGGGAGTGGCGATTTGTGTTGCCTAACCCAGTACAGTGGTACCTCGGGTTAAGTACTTAATTCATTCTGGAGGTCCGTTCTTAACCTGAAACTGTTCTTAACCTGAAGCACCACCTTAGCTAATGGGGCCTCATGCTGCTGCCGCGCCGCCAGAGCACGATTTCTGTTCTTATCCTGAAGCAAAGTTCTTAACCTGAAGCACTATTTCTGGGTTAGCAGAGTCTGTAACCTGAAGCGTATGTAACCTGAAGCGTATGTAACCCGAGGTACCACTGTACCGTGTCTACTTTACAATTTATTTATTTAGTTTGCTGCTGCTGCCAAAATGGGGAGGATGGAGAAATTTTCTGGTGGGGGGAAATTAGACTCCCCCCCCCCCAAAAAACCCCTGGGGTTAGCCACCTGGGCTGTAACATAACGTTGCTTCGTCCTGTCTTTTCTACAGTTGACAGTGAATAGTCTCTTCCTTCCATGAAGACTTTTCAGTTGTGGAATCCCCAACAACCCCAGTTCTCCCAGAACCGTTTTTATCCCGCTTCCATCTCTTGGAAACTGCGGGGGGTGAAGGTCTGCCGCAGCACCAATGGCATTTCTGCACTTCCAAACGCTCACAGCTTTGTGTCTCATTTCATTAGAACTCGACACAGATGTCAGCCGGCTTTTTCACTGTTTGGCAAGGATTAGAAACTGGACTAAAGCCAGTTAGTGAGATGAAGATAATATGAACAACTGGGAAGGCAGGACACTGTGAGAACATGACAAAGATGCATTACATACAGGAAATGGTCCAAAGCCATTTTTTAAGGTGGTTTGGGAGCTTGGGGTTCTGTGGATAGCCTCTCCATTATATTGGAACCAGTGGCAAAAATATGTTAAGATGCTTCCAATCCTTCTAAAATGGGTTTTAATATTATGCTTTTGCCTCTGAGAGACAGAATCCAAACTGGTCAAGGTGACTGCAGGTGTTTTTTGAAAGACCCTCGATTCCTCCCACCCTGAACTATACTTATCCTAGCCCTGCACCAGCATCGTAGCCTCCTATCCAATCTGCACAAGAGGGTGGGGAGATAGACAGCATCGCAATGGGGGTCATAGTTATTATTTTTGCTGCTGTTGTTGCTGTTTATTACCCACCCTTTACTCTAAGGTCCCAGGATGGGTTGCAGCGTTAAGACACGACATTACTAATATAAGGATGCAATTTTATATAATTTTACAATAATAATTATGTTATTTTATATTATATAATTATATAACCGTTAACCCTTTATTGTCAAAAGAGGACACTTGCAGTAGTTTCTATGGCTCTGAACACCGACAAAAACCAGTCCGGCATTCAGGCAGCTATTCTCTGGTCTGTACTCGCAGCAACCACTGAATGAATGAATCTTTATTTTAGTCAAGTAACCTTTATTGGCATCACATAAGAACAATCAGAATACATTCAGAATAGATAGGCCAGTGCGATCTCGTCGCCACTCCAACGGCACTGTCACCCACCAAAGGGCAGAAGAGGTGAGCAATCTGCCTCATCTCTGTGGGTTTCCAGCAAGGGCAGGATCCTGTAGCCTACTTCGGCGACCAAAAACCAAATAGAGGAACTTAGCTACTGTCTTGGTGAGCCCCTGGTCTCTCCCCTGTATTAAGAAGTGCATAACCTCCTTCTCTGTTTTCCATGTTGGAATACATAGATGGTCTAGAAATTGTTGGCGGAGATCATCATACATTTTACATTTAAGGGCCATGTGAGCTAGAGTTTCCACCAGGCATTGCATGGACAGATCCTATCTCCTTCTGCCAAACCTGCAAACCTACCCCAAGGAGGTTAGAAGGATTAGAATTGAACCTAGCCAGCGAAAAGGCCCTTCTTTCTTGCGGATTAAACAAATCTTTATTTGCGTCAGCCATCGGTCATACTGTAACAATAAATTGACAATACGATATACAAATAAAAAGTCAATTATATAAAATACATTTTAGGGTTTTGAATCAATAGTCAAATAGTGGATCTTATTCTGATTGCCCCAGCTAAAAACCTTGCAACCTTTGCTGTCACCTGCTGATCTTGATCTGCCAAGAGAAAGGACACTGTGGCAGTGGTTGGGCGACTTTCTGTTTGGTCACTTTCCTCTTCCAGCTTTCAGTTTTTCTTTCCTCTGACTACTGGAGTGTTTGTGGGAGAGATTCCCCCATGAATTCATAATACAGTGGTGCCTCGCAAGACGAAATTAATCCGTTCCGCGAGTCTCTTCGTCTTGCGGTTTTTTCGTCTTGCGAAGCACGACTATTAGCGGCTTAGCCGCTATTAGCGGCTTAGCGGCTATTAACGACTTAGCGGCTTAGCGGCTTTAAGAAAAAGGAAAAAAATTGCAAGAACTCGCAAGACGTTTCGTCTTGCGAAGCAAGCCCATAGGGAAAATCGTCTAGCGAAGCGACGCAAAAACTGAAAAACTCTTTCGTCTTGCGCATTTTTCGTTTTGCGAGGCATTCGTCTTGCGGGGCACCACTGTATAGGGTATGTATCTGCCCCTCTGCAAATTTTGGGCTTTCCTTCAGCATTCTGATACCTCTCTCTTGTTTTTCAGGTGGCTCTGTTCAGACTCCATTTCTATCAGCCCTCACACACCTGAGTTTGCCATTAGATGGAGGGATATTTTTGCATACCTATGCATACCTATATTTTTGCATACCTATGCTAGCCACCATTTGTCGATACTTGGCTGCAGATATGCAACGGCAATTATATTTGACATCCATCTTGTGATGCAATTGTATTAACAACTCATTCCTTGGGCCAGTTTAATTTCTCATTTCTTTTCCAGAATTCCAATGCTGAATTTTTAGATTGGATCTCAATTTTGACATTGGGAAGTTCCACATATTTCGAGCTTTGCAAAATGTCATTTTGGCATTATTACAAAGAATAGTAGTAAAGAAACAAAACTTGAGCAGTTGGATATAAAATCCCCTGGGCTTCATTAATTTGATGTTAGTTGGTCTAAGCCACTTTAATGACTAGGCTGAGGGGAAGTTCTGTTGTGTTCACATTTTACTGCAAAGCTACTTAATCCACACTTCCAAACCAGATTTACAAAATTCACACATCTCTGAATTTTGCGAGGCAATTCTCCGAACAAACAATTTGTGCAAACATTCATATGATAGGAAAATAGTTGCATTAAAATTCATATTTTAGAAAATACCATTCAAAAATGCATTATATTAGGGGAAATTGCTCACAAAGATTATTAGCCAAACCTGTATACAAAACTATGCTTGCAAGCAGAAATTTGCACTAGAACGCTGACAAATTTCCAAAAGAAGATTTGCAAATTATTGTGAACTGAATTCAAGATTGGAAAAGGGAGAAAATGAGAGAAGCAAAATTGACCAATCTTTCCATGCTAGAGTGTTTAATTTAACACCGCACTATCTACTGTGGTGCGTCAGTTCCTCTACGAGTCCATGATAACACACACTGAGTACATTGTCTTCCACCTTAATATGTTTTGCAATTTAGTGGCATATAAATACTTTTATAAATAAAGAAATAAAATGTGCAGTTTTCTCAGATGTGAACCCAGCCAGGTTCAGTTGGTTTTGCTCTTAAATTTGCATGCATCTGATTGCAGCCTTAGTCTTTAATTTTTTGGTTCGATTGCTATTCCTACATTCAAAAGGAACAGAGGCATTGTAAAAAGAGTTTATCTGAGTGTTCACGTATTTCAAGTTTTACACTGGAGGTTTGTCTGCTGCTGCCACCTACTGGTCAGTTTAAGATTTGAAGTTAAGGTTTTTAAATTGCTCTGTTACGTTGATTTCCTTGGTCTGTTGCATTTAGTAGACTAGCATGGCTTAAATTAGTTTTGTAGCTTTTATATGTCAGAGAAATTCTGCTGACCTTTTTGGGAGCATGATTTTGCTGAGGAAAAGCAAACCTGGAAGGCTTTAAATCTCAAGCATCTCGCCAGAAGCGAGGTGTTTATTAAATTCAAAAAATGGGTTTATATCTGAATATAACCAGGTAGGGCAATTTTCTACCAGGATTACTAATTTCCCAAAGAGACTGCAATGTGTGGCACAACTGCATGTGCACCGACTCAGAAGTAAGTCCCTCAGAATTCAGTTAGGTTACTCTCATGTAAATCTGCATAGCCCAAACGTTCCTTGATTAAAAAATGTCTGTTGTTTGAAACACCTTGGGCCCTATTTTTCCAGTAAATTTTATTTCTACACCATCTCTGTGATCGGTTGCCTTTGTTTTTAAAGTGAAGATCTGTGTCCTCCTTTGGTCTTTGCTTTAGCAGCAGCAGCAGTTAAAATTAGCAGGTAATTTATTAATGTTACTATCGTGATCTTTGCTTTTACAGCCTTCCTTATGCCCTGTAACAAAAAAAAAAAGTTACGTAATTGTATTTACCTTTCCTGCTGTGGCCTTTGGACATCTGGAATTAATAATAAACCTGAAACAGATCCACAGAGCACGACAGCAGAATGACTCCTTAGCAAGATCAATGTGCAGCTTTTTAAAAATGTAAAGCTTCAAATGGAACGTCACACTTGAAGAAGAGTCAGCGGTGGTAAATAGCTAGAGTTTAGCATGTGTGGGTCCCATGCACATCCACCTCCTCATTTATGGGATGGTCTAGGGTTGCCCGGCTTCATTCTAGTGATGGCACCTATTGTTTAAAAGCTGGAGGGCACTGTGTGTTTGTGAAGCCTATTCTGGTCTGGCAGAAGTGTCCATTATGAATACAGCGGCAGTCAGGGCACCACTCTCCTTTAACATTTGAAACATTGCGTGAATTGTGTTCTTAATGTTGTGCGCCACCCAGGGATCTTTGGATCAAGAGTGGTGTACAAATCGAAGAAATATAAATAAATAAATAAATTCCACATTTTTCGCTCCATAAGACACACTTTTTTCCTCCTAGAAGGTAAGGGGGAATGTTTAGGGAGCAAATGTGGTCGATCGCTGGCTCCCTTTCCGGCCCTTTGCCCAGGCCTCCATTGTTGAATGTTCTGCAGACTGAGGCTGTTTGTTTCCCCAGCAACATGTGACTGGCTAATTAGATTATCTGTCTAGAAACTGTAGAAACAGCTCCCTCTCGTTTCCTAAAGAAGCTGCAGAACTGTGAGTTGAACCCCATAAAACAGGATTTTCCCTTTTTGCAAAAGAAGTTGCATAACTTTGAGCTAATCCTCAAAAAAATGGGGCTTTCCCCCTTGCAAAAGAAGCTGCACAACTGTGAGCTGACCCCCCCCCCCAAAAGGGCTTTCCTCCTCTAAAAACTAGGTGCGTCATATGGTCAGGTGTATCTTATGGAGCGAAAAATATGGTAAATAAATGAAGGCTCAGCACCTACTTGGATGACTAGGCAATGACACAGGATCAACAACTGGAAGGTAAGGAGGCGCTGTGGATAACAGGTCTCACCCATGTGAAGTTGGAATTTTAATAATAATAAATTTTATTTATGCCCCACCCTCACCGGCCAGAGCCAGGCTCAGGGCGGCTAACAACAGTAAAATTACAGTAAAAACATAATGGGGGGGGCAATTTAAAATACAGGTTAAAATGCAGTTTAAAATGCAGCCTCATCAAAACCATAAAGGGAGGGAAACATAAGGTTCAGACTGAGTCCAAGCCAAAGGCCAGGCGGAACAGCTCTGTCCTGCAGGCCCTGCGGAAAGATGTCCAGTCCTGCAGGTCCCTAGTCTCTTGTGACAGAGCATTCCACCAAGTCGGGGCCAGTACTGAAAAGGCCCTGGCCCTAGTTGAAACCAATCTAACCTCCTTGAGGCTCGGGACCTCCAAAGTGTTGTCATTTGTGGACCCTTAAGGTCCTCCGCAGGGACGCGGGTGGCACTGTGGGTAAAACCTCAGAGCCTAGGACTTGCCGATCGCATGGTCGGCGGTTCGAATCCCCACGGCGGGGTGAGCTCCCGTTCTTCGGTCCCAGCTCCTGCCCACCTAGCAGTTCGAAAGCACCCTTAAGTGCAAGTAGATAAATATAGCGGGAAGGTAAACGGCATTTCCGTGTGCTGCTCTGGTGCCGGTTCGCCGGAGCAGCTTCGTCACGCTGGCCACGTGACCCGGAAGTGTCTGTGGACAGCGCTGGCTCCTGGCCTCTAGAGTGAGATGAGCGCACAACCCTAGAGTCTGTCAAGACTGGCCCGCACGGGCAGGGGTACCTTTACCTTTACCTTTAAGGTCCTCTGCGGGGCATACCAGGAGAGGCGGCCCCGTAGGTATGTGGGTCCTAGGCCGCATAGGGATTTAGTGGTCAAAACCAGCACCATTGTAGCAGCATCATGGGATGAATCTGCAGAAATGCGGCTCCTCTGGCACCTCTGGAATAATACATGCCCACATGACCTGCCTTCCTCCTACATGCATAGCCATTGGAAGAGTCTGGTTGCATGCAAACTGCATATTCATAAGCACTGTTCATGCCTGTGGCGTTTGCCTGTTCATTTAGAAAATGTTTGAACAGGGGGGAGAGATAGGGTTAAAAATGTAGACCAATAGGAAAGCTGGAGGCGGAGCCTACCTGTGTATAAAAGGCCTTAGCCCGAGGTTTGAGTTAGTTGTTGTTGGGAGTTGTTGATGGGCAGTTGGTTGGTTTCAGTGGGTTGGCTGGTTGGGAAAGGCATTTGGAGAAGCAGTTGGCTGGCAGTTGGAAATAGAGAGACAGTTAGGGCAGTGGGTTCTTGAGTGAGGGGAGGTAGAAGAGATAGAGAGGGGAAAATAAGACTAAGAAAGTAAAGAGCAACAACGTTTGGAATGCCGGAAAGGTTTGTGTCTGAAATAAAACACACTCTTCTTTATTAATTGAAAACCTGACTGAGGCTGAAGTGATTTTACTGGGGAGGACCTCGTTGGTGGCAGCGGATTAGTGGTGTACGGGTCAATGGTCTGTGAGACGACCAAGGGCTCCGTATGAACGCCACAATACCCCACCCCCTTTTGGCAGTATCCCTGATTGCTTGGACACAGCCTAGGCACAAACAGTTTGTACTTCCCTTCCCTTATTACAGTGGTACCTCGCAAGACGAAATTAATTCGTTCCGCGAGTTTTTTCTTCTTGCGAGTTTTTCGTCTTGCGAAGCACGGTTTCCCATAGGAATGCACTGAAAATCAATCAATGCGTTCCTATGGAAACCGCCTTCAGACCAGGTCCAGGGACAGTCTGTCCCCCGACCTCTTCTGAAGGCTGGGGGGGGGGACAAGGGCTTTTCTTCCCACCGCCAGCCTTCAGAAGGCTGTTCTGAAGGCTGGCGGTGGGAAGAAAAGCCCTTCTGCCCACCTCCCTCCCCGCAAGCTCCGGGGACAGGAGGGCTTTGCTGCCGACCGCCAGCATTTTAAAAGCCCCCGGGACAGCGGAGACTTCTCCGCTGTCCGGGGCGATTTTAAAATGCTGCCGGGCGGCAGCGAAGCCTCCGCTGTCCCGGGGCGATTTTAAAATGCTGGCGGGCGGCAGCGAAGCCTTCGCTGCCGCCCGCCAGCATTTTAAGATCACCCGGGACAGCGGAGAAGTCTCCGCTGTCCCGGGAAGGCAGGCGGGGGGGGGGAAGCAAAGACTTTTGCTCCCCACCGGCCTTTGCTCCCGACCGCCAGCATTTTAAAAGAGGTCCCCGGAAATTTCCCTATGGGCTTTCTTCTTGCGAAGCAAGCCCATAGGGAAATTAATCTGGCGAAGCACCTTGAAAAACGGAAAACTCTTTCTTCTTGTGAGTTTTCCGTCTTGCGAGGCATTCGTCTTGCGAGGTACCACTGTATCTCCCTCTTTCTTCAGGCTGGCCCTCCTCCGTTTCTATCTGGTGCTAGGGACAAACAAAGGAACACCCTCTAGTGATTGCCCAAGGACATACCCAAGATAATATGCTCCAACTTTAGAACAGTGGACCAACACCAGCTGATGACATGGTTCCCCAAATCTCTTTTCTGATGAGAGCAGCTTTTGCATCTCATTTGGAAACCAAGGACCCAGAGTCTGGAGGAAGAATGGGGAGGCACACAATGCCAGGTGCTTGAAGTCCAGTGTGAAGTTTCCACAGTCTGTGTTGATTTGGGGAGCCATGTCATCAGCTGTTGTTGATCCACTGTGCTTCATTAAGTGCAGGATCAATGCAGCCATCTACCAGGAGATTTTGGGAGCACTTAATGCTTTCTTCTGCAGACGAGCTTTATGGGGATGCTGACTTCATTTTCCAGCAGGACTTTGGCACCTGCCCACACCACCAAAAGTACCAAAACCTGGTTCAATGCCCATGGGATTACTGTGCTTTATTGGCCAGCAAACTCGCCTGACCTGAACCCCATAGAGAATCTATGAGGCATTGCCAAGAGAAAGATGAGAGACATGAGACCAAGGAATGCAGAAGAGCTGAAGGCTGCTATTGAAGCATCCTGGTCTTCCATAACACCTCAGCAGTGCCACAGGCTGATAGCATCCATGCCATGCCGCATTGAGGCAGTAATTGATGTAAAAGGGGCCCAAACCAAGTACTGAGTACATATGCATGCTTCTACTTCTCAGAGGTCCAGTATTGCACTATTATCAGTCCTTGTTTTGCTGATTTCATTTAATATTCTAATTTTCTGAGATTGTTAATTTGTGGTTTTCATCAGCTGTATGCCTTGATCATCACAATTATAACAAATAAAGGCTTGACATATCTCGCTTTGCATGTCATGAGTCTATCTCATATATTAGTTTCACCTTTTAAGTTGAATTACTAAAATAAATGAACTTTTCCACGATATTCTGATTTTCCGAGTTTCACCTGTAAAATAAATAACATGGAACTAGAAAACCTCTCTCTTTCTCTCTCTCGCTTGGCTGTCATGAGTTGCAGTTGTCATTTCAATTCCTTTCCTTCTCACCTTTATTTTTCTAATTATAGATGTGATAGTGACAAGAACAAACAGTTGCCAGTCTGACAGCAGTGGATTTCTGGAAGATCCTTCAGAACCCTTACCTCTCCAGGTGAGTAGGGACCGAGAAGCCTAAACCTAAAAAAAAACTAAATCAAACTGTAATTTGGAACATAGGTGTTCTGCTGATCATGAGGTGGGCTTCCTTGTTGATATGCTAAATCCAGTTTTGGATGTCCATGCAAAATATATCACTTCTCGGTTGCAGGAATTTTCAGCGGCTATTTTCTGACTGATAAAAGTGCCTGCCTGGATGTTTTCCCTTCTATACTGAGATGTTCTAAGCCATGAGTAAGCAAACTAAGGCCCGGGGACTGGATCTGGCCCAATCGCCTTCTAAATCCGGCCCATGGATGGTCCGGGAATCAGCGTGTTTTTACATGAGTAGAATGTGTTCTTTTATTTAAAATGCATCTCTGGGTTATTTGTGGGGCCTGCCTGGTGTTTTTACATGAGTAGAATGTGTGCTTTTGTGCTCCGAGCCCCAAAACCCATCCCCATGAAAATAAAGACACAGTGGAGACAGAGTTTAGTTTAAAGGTTAATGGCCAAATTTTGGCCACAACTTTATTGAATACACAAGTGTGACTGGTATTGGCTTAGGCATTAGTATCAAGATATAACTGGCTCCCGCCCACCCTGCAGGAAGCCTGGAAAGGTAAACAACCAGCAGGGGGAGCTCCATCAATGTACGGTGGTACCTCAGGTTACAGACGCTTCAGGTTACAGACTCTGCTAACCCAGAAATAGTACCTCGGATTAAGAACTTTGCTTCAGGATGAGAACAGAACTTGTGTGGCGGCAGCGGGGCAGCAGCGGGAGGCCCCATTAGCTAAAGTGGTACCTCAGGTTAAGAACAGTTTCAGGTTAAGAATGGACCTCCAGAACGAATTAAGTTCTTAACCTTAGGTACCACTGTATATTGACTGGTGCTCACCCCTGGGGTTCCCGGGGGTCCTGGCATGGGCCTAGCCCCTCTCCGGGCTTCAGACGAGATCCAGACACCCAGATTCCTTTAACAGAATATCCTATTAACTGGAGCGGCAACTGATGGCCACACCTCCCCTCCCCACATTCCCCTAAACCAATGCCTAACCACCAAACCTTACAAAGTTGTGACGATTGCTAAGAAGTAGGCAAAAACCACGTGGTCAAAGCCAATCTGCCACATTGGGAAAAATTCCTACCCGGCCCCTGGTCCAAAACAGGCGACCAACCAAAGTCCAAAGCAAGGCCAGACACGACTAATGGGTGGGTGTTCGGCAGCGCGAAGCAAGAGAGGGTCCCCACGTTGCGCTGCCAAATAAATACCCCCAACCTTGCAACGTTGCCGATTGGCGAAAGGCCAGTGGCATAATTGTGGCACTACCGGCTGGAGCGGGGCAAAGCCCCAGCCACAAACCAGTTGCGGAAGAGTTCCAGAGCCATGCACAACATGGACCCTCTGTTAGAAGGATCCAACTTATTGAAAATGCATCTCTGGGTTGTGGGGCATAGGAATTTGTTCATTTTTTTCCCTTTCAAAATATAGTCCGGCCCATCACAAGGTCTGCGGGACCCCCTGCTGAAAAAGTTTGCTGACCCTTGTTCTAAGACTAAATTTCAGGTGTGTTGGTGGTGCCCATGCTAATCTTCCGAGTGAGATTCACCTTCGCAGCTGCAGAAGGCATGTGCCAACTGCAACACACACAGCACAATCCTCATGTTTACTCAGAAGTCAGTCCATAAGCTCAATGGGACTCACTGCATTCCTGCATTGCAGGAATGCAGGATCCCTCCAGCTGCATGATTCTGTGATTCTACATGGACTCAGAAATAAGCCTAACTGATTTCAGTGGAGCTTACTTCCAGGCTGGAGTCCTAAACACCCTAGGAGGTACGCCCCATTAAACACAATGGAGCTTACTTCTGAATAAGCAGGTATGGGGTTGTGTGATTAGAAGAATAGGCCAAAGCCTTCCAGTTCCACTGGCCTTCTACTGTTTGCGAGAGGCTGGGAATAGGGATGCGTGAATCTGTCAATTTATTTCCCATTTCCCCAATTTTAAGCTCAATTTACCAACATTCTCATATCGGGATGTGATTTTTTAAAAAAAATCAACAGAATTTTAGTATGTATTTCTCTTGACAGACACACATAGTTGTTTGCAATTTTGCCTACTGTATACAGTTCCCCCAAACAATTTCCCCATATATTTTGCCATTTTGTATGTTGTTTTCATATATGCATTTTTGTGCGCACACCCCCCATACAGACAATTTTGAACCCTTTCATACACTTAAAAAAAAAAAGAACTTGCAAAAAGCTAAAGTAAGCAATTGTGCTGAAAAAATGGGCTGGATTCAGACTAAACAGCAGAATCCTATATATGTCTCCTCAGAAGAACACTGAGTTGAGGTGAGGATTACTCCGAGGTGGATATAGAATTGCAGTCAAATTGAACTTGGCTCTCTTCTCTTCATCTGACCTTACACCAGATTCACTCCATAGTAATGTTAAAGTGATTTTTTTTTCTTTTAGGGCTTGTCTCTGCCTGGTAATTTGAGACTTAGCTGCAGTTCCAAGGACTGTCAAGCATTCCTGCGACAGAGGAAAGATTCTGCTCTGACTAGCCAGGATCTTCTGCCCAGTGCTAGCGTATCGAGAGCAGATGGTGGCAATGCTATCTTCTTGCCCAGCCTCAGCAGAGAACACACTTTTCAGGGAGAGGAGATATTTTATTCCATAAATGAAGAAGATGATATGTGTGAGACTTGCAGTGGTCTGTTTGAAAGCGCAGCTGAAGAAACCCTACAGCTTATGGATGAGGAGGAGTTGCAAGGACATCAGAAGAGAGAAGATAGCGGTGTACAAGGCTGCAGTTCACGACCTTGTCATACTGACAATAGCCCTTTAGATAGGAACGACCTCTCCTCCTCTAGTGAAAGGCACCAAAGTGTAAGTTCTGCTCTCACAGAGGGAAGCAGTGGCCACCAAATCAGTAAAGATACAAGAGGAAGTGAAGAATGTTTGACTGAAGTGGGGGAAACGAGAGACGGGTGTGAAGAAGGTGTTCCTGAAAGTATTGCAGAATGTGTGGAAGGAAAGTACTCTGTGAAGGGTTGTAGAAAGTTGGACTTCCTTGTTGTGGAGGATGTTGCAAGTGGATGTCAGGAGACTGGTATAAATGGGGTGGTTAGATCTTTGGATATATCTGGAGCACCCAAAACTGAGCGTGACACGGTGGCTTCACAACCAGAGATCAATGCCATCTTGAGAAGCCCTCTTCATGATTCTAGCCTTTCCCTTCACTGCTTCGAAGAGGGAGACATTAGAGCCTCGGACACATTGCCAACAGGTACGGAACTGGGAGAAGAAGGAACTGGTGCTAAAACAAATACTAGCCTTTCAAAATCTGTCACTGTTCAGATGCCTTCAAGACTTATGTCAACGATGCGGAGCTTCTCACTGGGTGAAGCTGCTGTAAAAGGTCAATATCTGGATTTCACATCCAAGGATGAGCCTCAAATTGCATCAGTACCAGGTATGCCCAAAGAGGACGAGAAGCGAGTGAGAGAAGCTTCTATTCAGACTGAAAGGAGCCACAGAAAGAAAGCAGCTCTCCCTCTGTCTCACAGTCTCCCTTCGTTTCATGGGCATGGACCTCTTGTGAAGTCTGCATCTCTAGATACAGGGCTTTATGGGAAATACAGATCTTACGGCCCGGAGCCTTTCAATGCCTGGTGTGCCCAGCATAGAGGTTCTTGCTACCCTTTGTGCTCCCATCACTGCTGTTTGCTGTGGCCTTTTCCTTTAGCTCCTTCATGCAGACATCCAGTGGCCTGCTTCTCATCTCATGCCACCATCGAACTGCAGCTTCTGAAAACTCTCAAGCTGTTGCAGGACACAGCAATGAGAAATATTTCCTCGGTGAGTATATAACTCAGTGGGCTACCCAGCAAGTGTTCTGCTTGCTTCAGCCCATGAAACCTGGGTTCAAGTAAAATCTGCTATATATTTTGGAAAGTTGTTCATCTGCTTGCCATGCATTTGGACACCTGGATCATAACCAAATTTGGCAAGATGGTTCTTGAGACCAAGCAGTAGGTTTTCATCTATGTTTGTGTATAATTGGGTGCCATTTTGAATCAAGATGGCAGACTGAACCTTTCAAAACTGCCTTGATTTTAACCACTGGTTTCAAAACAGCACTGATATTTTGCTTCCATAAAATCCCTGAGCTATGTTGGGTATGAGGTTGCTATTAATCAATAGAGGGGTTTTAAACAGCAGATTAGGAAGCTGTCTTACACAAGGACAGACAATATGCCTAGCTAGTCCAAGAATGTAAACTCTGACCATCTCCAAGGGAAAAACATTGATTTTTCACATCACTTCCTACCTGACATTTTAACTTGAGATTCTTACCTGGCTTCACTTGCCCTTCCTATACTTCTAATGAGGGAATCTGAGTGGCAAGTCTAATCACAATGTCTGTGGCCCTATTCAGACACAGATTTTATATATACCAAATGTGGGGAGACAGAACCAGGATCTCAACCCACTTGGCCAAACCTCTGAACACCTCGGTTCTTTTCAGAGATTTGGTTGAACGCTCAGAGGCTGGCAGTGGGGGCACCGTGTGTGATCCTGTTCCCCTTTCCGTACATGCAATAAACACAGAATAGCCATCTGAATAGGGCCAGGGCCTCCAGGAAAAGGCATGCATAAAAGGCATGCATTCCTACATAAAGAAAGGAGACCCATTTACATGGCATTTTGCCAGTGCTGCCTGTTCCATATTTCACACCATGCTTCAAGGAGGGTCTAAATCAGGGGTCAGCAAACTTTTTCAGCAGGGGGCTAGTCCACTGTCCCTCATACCTTTTGGGGAAAAATATGAACGAATTCCTATGCCCCACAAATAACCCAGAGATGCATTTTAAATAAAAGGGCACATTCTACTCCTGTAAAAACACGCTGATTCCCGGACCATCCGCGGGCTGGAATTAGAAGGCGATTGGGCTGGATTTGGCCCCCGGGCCCTAGTTTGCCTACCCATGGTCTAAATATTTGGCCTACATTGATTCCTTTGTATTTGAAACACAATGTTGTAGCAGTTTCCCAGGGAGAGAGTCAGATGGGGCTGGATTTAACACGAGAGATAGGATTTGGTCGTGAGATATGGCTAAGGTTCAAGTTAAGAGAGAGGGTTTGATTGGAGTTGGGAGTTAAGGAGTGAGATAAGGAGAACTGGTTCTGAGTGAAGTTAAAACACCCATCAATTCTGGACACCTGAACATCTACCACCTGAAGTGTAACACCTGATTTTTAGTACAGTAACTGAAGTTTAAGAGGAACTGTGCCTATGCAGTGGTACCTCAGGTTACATATGCTTCAGGTTACATATGCTTCAGGTTACAGACTCTGCTAACCCAGAAATAGTATCTCGGGTAAAGAACTCTGCTTCAGGATGAGAACAGAAATTGCGCAGCAGCAGCAGGAGGCCCCATTAGCTAAAGTGGTGCTTCAGATTAAAAACAGTTTCAGGTTAAGAACGGACCTCCGGAACAAATTAAGTACTTAACCTGAGGTACCACTGTAGTAGTGTGTTTAAGTCTGAAACATCTTACAGTTAGTTAAAGTAAACAAGTTAACTTCTACCTGAAAGAAGTCACTTCCTGACCCACTTTGTTTCATAAACCATTTTTGTTTAATAAAACTTCTTATTGTTTGTTTGATTATTTTCTGCCTCTCTAATCATTCAGTTTTCCCTGGTACAAGTCCCCACTAGATAAGCTGTGGTAAATTGTAGAAACTCATGTAATTGGTGTACCGTGAGGTGGGTGCACTATAATTAATTGGGGGCAATTAGCGGGAGTGGATCCGCTGTATTATTAATGGGTGGTATTAATTGGGTGGATTCGCTACTGAGGCCTTAACCCCTAGTGGTTTGAATGTGAACAATAACTATCAGTAAGGAGGAAATGGGGTTCACAACATTGAGGTGCCTTTTGTGACATCTCTTCCCCCCCCCCCCCGCCATGTCACAATTTTTCTGGAATATTCCGGCGCTTGCAAATGCCCACTAGATGGCAATGTTTCATTAACTCGCTCACAACTGGCTAAGCCCTTTCCAACTGCATGGACAGTATCTTTTTTCTTTCTGGTGAGGACTGATAGAAAATGTTTCCCCCTCAGGAAACCTAAATGATAATGGAGTGGCCTGATAAGGCAGCACTGCACCACTGTATTTGGAGCAAAAGAGGAAAAATAGATCAAATAGCTCTGTTAGTAAAAAGGTACCCCTGCCCGTACGGGCCAGTCCTTTCCGACTCTAGGGTTGTGCGCCCATCTCACTTAAGAGGCTGGGGGCCAGCACTGTCCGGAGACACTTCCGGGTCACGTGGCCAGCTATAAAGCGGTTCCTATTTATCTACTTGCACTTAGGGGTGCTTTCGAACTGCTAGGTTGGCAGGCGCTGGGACCAAGCAACGGGAGCTCACCCCGCCGCGGGGATTCGAACCGCCAACCATGCGATCGGCAAGTCCTAGGCACTGAGGTTTTACCCACAGCGCCACCCGCGTCCCCTAAGCTCTGTTGATAGAAACTCTTAATTTCAGGGCCGTGGGTTTAACCCCCACATTGGGTAAAAAAAATCTGCATTGCAGGGGATTGGATTAGCCGATCCTTGTGGTCCCTTGCAACTTAATGCTTCTATGATTCTACTCCTGTTTCACACTTCACTCTATTAAATCATGATCTTATATAGCTTAAAAACAAAACCTGAAAGCGATTACTCTGTCCATATGTTCCTAACTTTGAGATGTGATCATGCAATCTCAGGATCTTATGTTCCCTTGACCAGGGCTGGATTTAGGTTTGTTGAGGCCCTAAGCTACTGAAGGTAATGGAGCCCTTTATATGTGATATTTTAGGGAGCAGGCCAGCAGGCGGGGCCCATTCATAGCTGTCAACCTACAGATTTGAAAATAAGGGACCAGCAGCCTCAAAAACAAGGGATCAGCAGCCAAAATAAGGGATTTTAGTCAACCAGAAGCCAAATGAAGCCTCAAGTGGTGGTTCCCATAGTGCAGCAACCCGGCAAAGGGGATGCAGCAAGGAAAACCACCGTCCCATCTCCGCTGGGAAGCGCTGAGCAAAGGCGAGTCCCCAGGCAACGTGGCCGATTTGATCAGCACAAGGCATGCAAGCTCCACTCCCCAGTCGTTCTTAAACTCCTTATTGGGTGAGCAACACAGCCAAGCAACACAGTTGGAGCCTCCCTCCTCCCTGGCCGACAGGGAGGGAGGGAGGGAGAGGAGCTGTTTCCTTTGAAACCCGGAAAATTTAAAGGACATCATCAATAAGGGACAGCAGCAGGACATGGCACTGGGATAAGGGACTGTCCTGCCAAATAAGGGACGGTTGACAGCTATGGGCCCATTATAGGAGCCTACACAACACAAAACACTGTTGCTGTATGTAGGTTTTATTTTATTTGTTTTTTATCTTATATTTTGGCAATGTACATCCAGGGTTTTTTTTCCCTTTAAGTTTTTTGGGGGCCCCCAAGAGAGTTGCGCCCTAAGCTGTAGTTTGTTTAGCTTATATTGTATGTAAATCTGGCACTGCCCTTGACACATGTACCAGAGAAGAAGAATGGGGAAAGGTGGCCTCTGATAAACTGGTGAATGTCTATGAAGTGACACAGATATCTGTTTAGGTTTATATAAGGTTACATGTGTATGTGTAAAATTTGAATGTCAACCTATAACAGCTGTGGCTATATGTTGAATTTGTTATGTACTGAAGTTCTCACCCTGGGCTTGCAGGGGGATGCTGTAGATAGTTTTCAGTCAGATCCACATATGCAAATAAGTGATTGAAAGTGACGTTCAGCGATTGGATAGTTACAGAAAATGGTTACTGTTGCGTTCTAGTGGAGCTCTATATATGCAGGCTGGCTGAACCCTTCAGTTCAGTTCTGGCCTGTGAATAAACAAGAGCTGTTTGAAGAATCGCTGTGTCGTCTGATATGTTCACCCACAACTTAACAGAACTGTTACTTCTTCTTGATCTTATGTTTAGTGCACAGTCCATGAAATCGAAGTCATGAGGAATTCGTGCCAGAAGTTTCGAGAACGGCTGGATGAGATTGAGCAGCACATGACGGAGCAAGAGGCTCTCTTTGCCAGTGCGATGTCAACGGAGGGGCGGTAATGTGCCTTCATTTCACACCCCAGCCCTGCATTTGTGGCACCGTCATGTGCACCACAAAAGCACACAGACACACACAATGCATCTTATTATACACAGAAGGGCTTCTCTTAAAAATGGCGCAGTACATGCTATTGAAACTTCAGAGTGCTCTCCAAACAAAACAGTCATGACAATGGCATAAATTGCATGCAGGGTGGTTTTTCTCCCACCTGCCAGACATGTCATCGCATTTCCTACAGCTGTGCAACATCTGCAGTTTCTTTAGGGCGGCATGAGGGAAATCTAACAATTACCCTTGGTGCCATGGCAAATAGGCTGTGGTTATATAATAAGCATGAATTAATGCACCAGCTTGATCTTAAAAGACTAGAAGAGAGAGAGAGAACTGAATCCCATGGTTATGAATTTAATTTACTCAGATTATCGTGTTCCAGCTTTAATTCAGTCCTATGAACAAGCGTATTGACCCACTGTGTTGCCAAGTATAGGAAATGAATTGTGTCCAGGTGTGAATGTAATTAAACTTGGACACGATTGTCTTTCTAATATCTTTTGATGATATTAAGGGAAGCGGAGGCCTCACTGAGGGTTGCCTTTCTGTCTTTTGTCTTGTCCCCCTGCCGTCTACCACAGAGAGGAAAGAAGACAGTTGCAGGTCTTGCGGCAAGCTGTTCGCCGAGAGGTCGCTGAACTGGAAGGGCAGCTGCAGGATCGGGCTCGCCAGGTTAGGGAGGGAATTCTAATGGTACGTAACCAGAGCTCTTCAGCATCTGCCCTGGCCTCCTGGACACAAATCACAGGCCTCTTTTCCTAAAGGACTTAAGGCCACGTAACTCAAGAGGCCAAGTGTTTTGGTCAGACAAGGGACTAGCAACCAGCTAGGCCTCATGAACCCTGTTGTGTGAGGGAAATTGTGATTTGCCTGGTGTAGGAGCACCACATATAAACATGGTAGAAAGCAGGGCTTTTTTTCAGCTGGAACTCACCAGAACTCAGTTCCGGCAACTCTCAGGTGGGCGCCATTGCCATTGTCAGAGAAGGTAAAGGTAAAAAGGTAAAGGACCAGTCAAAGGCGACTATGGGGTTGTGGTGCTCATCTTGCTTTCAGGCCAAGGGAGCCAGCATTTGTCCACAGGCAGCTTTCTGGGTCATGTGGCCAGCAGAACCAAACCGCTTCTGGCGCAACAGAACACTGTGACGCAAACCAGATTGCACAGAAACGCCATTTACCTTCCCGCCACAGTGGTGCCTATTTATCTACTTGCACTGGTGTGCTTTCGAACTGCTAGGTTGTCAGGAGCTGGCTCAGAGCAATGGGAGCTCACCCTGTTGCGGGGTTTCGAACCACCGACCTTCTGATCGGCAAGCCCAAGAGGCTCAGTGGTTTAGACCACAGCACCACCCACACCCCTATTGTAAGAGAATGAGGGAAGTGTTCATGGTGAGTTCCGGCACCTCTTTTTCTGGAAAAATAGCTCTGGTAGAAAGCAAACAACAGCTCAGCAGTTAGTAGCAGCTGGTGTGGTGGGACAGAGTCACCCCTTCTGACATGAGCAAACTGGTTCAGCCAATCTGGCATTCCAACTGGTGCATCAGAAGAACCCTAACATCGCTTCCACCCTGCCCCAGTGACTCTGCAGTGGCAAAGGTGTAAAGTTGTTGTTGTTGTTATATTTTATTTATACCCTGCCCATCTGGCTGGGTTTCCCCAACCACTCTGGAGAAGGTGGTGACTCTGTGGTTCCAAGACAGCAGCTGCTACTCTGAGTAGTTCTCTTGGTTCTTTGCAGATTAGTTGCGCTGCAGAACGCGTGCTGTGGAGACCACATATTTAAGAAACGCAAAATAACTTTTGCTAGGTTTTAAAAACAAAAAAGTCCTTTTACACTAAATTACAATATCCATCCATCAGGGTACTACATGCTGCTCTTTATATTCCATACCCAACAGCTTACTTACCGCAACTTAACAGCACCTGCTATACTGCTTCACAGTTGCAAAACTAGGTCACGTTATTTGCTCTGGCCTTTAAAGAAATACACATCTTGTGAAACAACAATGAACCTTAAAATTTAAAGAGACCATTCAGCAAGTTCATGGATGCTGCAAGTTATCAGGCAACACCTGAACACCCAAACAATAGGGCTTAGCAGAAACAAAATCCAGGAGCTATTCTATACCAGTTGTTACACAGAAGGACTTCTGTTTTAGCTTTGAACTTATGGATTCTCCTCTCCCTCCTCCTCCTCCTCCATGGGTTTGGAAACTATGTAATCTCTAACTTCTCATTTTCTCCAAACTAGAGAATCGTACTATGGTTAGTCTAAACAAACCCGCTTCAAAAACCATGGTTTGTAGTACACTTCCTTTGAAACAGACCATAGTTACTGTTAATTCCTATAGACAAATAACCCTGAGGCTCATTCATGTAGCGCTAAACCATGGACTCAGCTAGACTGGCAAAGAAAAAGTGATTTATATGTGTTGCATATGCGATATATCATTGTGCCACCAAGATGGTGATGTGGAGCCCCATTTTTCTCTACCTGTTTTCCCCGTTTAAATTTACAATGCTTTAAACTGAAACGCTTCTTTGATGTGTCTGGATCCAGTCCTTGTTTAACTAGGGTTGCCATATTCCAGACAAAAGAGTTGTTGACCTTTTTTCAGAGGGTGGGGAAATCTTAAAAAAGAAAATAATTTTTTCAGCTAGAAGAAAATAGGGTTGTTTTTTGGCTAGTTTTAAGAAAATCAGCAAAAATAGCCCCACTTACAACATGGGTTGCCATTCACCCAGGTTTTCCTAGACATTTAAAGCGGACATTAAACATTCTGCCAGGACACCATTTTGGGGATCAAAATCCTGGCAAAGGCCAGGATTTTCCGGACGTATGGCAGCCCTAGTTTAACGTTATATCTGAACTTCGTCGTTATTGTTTACTAATGAGTGGTCCACCTCTCTCTCTTTTAAATCAATATATCTCTGTGTGGCACACATCTCTGTTTCCTTTGCAGCAGCTGAATCAGCTATTAGGCGAACAGTCTAACCTCTGCTCAGAACTTGGAATTCCTGATCGGACGGAAGAAAGAGAGCCTAAACACGGGCACGCTCACAGTACTCTTCCAGATGCTGCTGACGATTTCTTCTCCAGAGCTGGGTATTCCAATAATCTCCACCACAGGCCTCCGAGTAGGAGTGCAACAGTCCCCTCAAGCCCCTCCAGCTCTTTAGTCAGACAAACGGAGCTGAAGGCATCAACTGCTCTCGCAAGCGGCAAGGCCAATTCTGCGTCGGACTCCAAGGAACTTCACACCAGTAAAAAAGAAGTCAAAAGTCAAAAGATAGACTTCAAGGCCTTCATCCAGAATGTAAGAATCAAGTTGCATTCTGGTTCCTACTGTAGCCTTATTAAACTTATTAGACTTTACCGATTGGTTGGGTGAGCGTTGCTCCCGGAGAGTGAAGAAAGAGTCAAATGACACCGAGGTTGATTCAGAGAAAGAGTTTATTCTGCTCTCTGGATAGCAGAAGGCACTTGTGTGATCAACTCACAGCAAGTCCAAAGAAATGAGAAATTTCATGCAGTATATATATCCTCCAGGCACCCTCTCCCCCTTCCCCAGGAATCCAGCCATGTCAGCTTATACAGGCAGGTTGACATCACAGATATTCCTGCTCCGGTACTTTTAACCATAAAAGGGTGTTCCTCTTCCTGTACTCTTGACCATATAAGAGTATTCCTGTTCCGGCACTCTTATCTTGGGGTAAGAAGATTACCAACTCTCCTGGCGCTGTTCCTGGACTAGGTCTGTGCGTCAGAGTGTGGTCAGGACGTAAGATAAGACCGAGATGTGTCATCCAGTGTTCCACTGGAACAGTCAAGGCCATACATTGCCGTCACAGACTGATAAGGGAGAGGGCTTTGAGCACTTGTTTATGCAGCTGAGTTTTCTGTTTATACATTGACTCAAGCCTGAGCTTGAAAAGCTCAAGTTAATGCATTTTAGAAATGCTCCCTTGGAGGAAGAAAGGGGATTTTGGGTCAGTTTCAAACTGACTGCACAGAAACCCATTCCTTCACTACCAGGGGTGGAACCTCTATTCTCAAGGGCCTTTGAGGGTGGGCAGAGGAAGCACTCAAGTTTTTTGTCGAGTGGGAACCATCTTGAATGGTGTTGCACAGCTTTGAGTGTATAGGCTACATTTTTGTGGTTGGTTCGCTCTTAACTCTTCTTATTTCTCTCGTTTTCTCCATCAGCTGAAGAAATCTTTCCGAAATTCTTTCAGCAACGACGCAGCAGAAGGAAAAGACTGAGGCGGGGCAATTCCCCCTGACCTGCTACCCCGCAATGTTTTCTTGCAAGAGGATCTTTCGAACCACCTCACAGGATTGGAGAGGATTTCCCATAAATGTTCACAATGCTTTTTTTGTGAGAGAGCATATCAAATAGAGATGTTTACTGGGGGAAGTCCTGGAGGACCAGTGTTGAGAGGCGAGTGCCGAAGAAGTCGCCGTTAGAAATTTATTGAAGGCAATATCTAGATGGCTGTTTTGCTATTGAAGATTTTGTGGTCTTTAATAAGGCCCGCCTAGTCCAGCGTCCTGTTCCCACATTGCCCAACCAGGTGCCTTAACCCTCTTTCTTCTAGGACTAGTGCCAGGAACAAAGGGAACCTGGATAGTTAGCCATTTTGTGTTTCCTCCAATAAGGAAGGCTGTCTTTGAACATTTGATTTCCAGCTCCGAAGCACCACCTATTTGTAGGTATTTAAAATAGCAGAGACAAGAACTCTTCTCACAGCTATGACACCAGAAATCTTCTTCTTAATGAGGGCTGTATTTCTCCAGTATATGCTTGGAATATTAATTTTTGTTTTACTCCAGGAATGTGTTTTGTGGGTTCTTCAGGAAAAAAATGTCTAGATTTGGCCTTTTTTTAGTTTAACATTTTGAAAGTTTCCTGGCCTAATAATCAAACCCAGTAAAAAAAGACAGAAAAAGAGATACATGACCCTGCCTAAATCTCTGTGTGCTTTAATTTGGAACTAATACATATTCTGCTTTTTCAAAATATTTTTTTCCAGGCATCTTTATTGAAAGTTTAAAAGTACATAATTATATGCGCACTAAACATGGTGAGATTGTATAAATCTTTCACCTTTTACTTTCTTAAAATCTTGAGACTCCCTTTCTGCTTCCTATGGACTAATCCTCTCTTTTAGAAAATTTTGAAATCAAATGTGTCGGCCTTTGTTTGCAGTTTCCCAATATCTTATATAGTGGAATCTCGGTTTTCAAACGTAATCCATTCCGGAAGACTGTTTGAATTCCAAAATGTTTGAAAACCGAAAACTCAATACGGAAGCCTCAAAACGGAAAAATTAATACAGAGAACTCAATACAGAAGCCGCCTTGGAAGTTTGACTTCTGAGGCGTGTTCGAAAGTGGAAGCATTTCCTTCTGGGTTTCTGGCGTTCAAGTTCCTAAACATTTGTCAACAGAGACATTTGGAAACCAAGGTATGTTGAACTACATAGCTAGGGATGAACACAAGAATAAAATCTGCCTTGGGCTGGTTTCTCACTGGATATCCTACCTGACAAATCCAGATATGTCTTTGAAGAGCTGTACATATTTTTATTTTTTGACATAAATTTTAGGAAGAAAAATCAGTGGCAGGGGAACACTTGCAAGATGGTCTGAGTGCTTCTGAGGTAGCCTGGGGGCTGCCTGTCTGCCTTCTGTTGCTGTTTTTAAATAGTCATTTTGTCTGCCTAAGAGTGACTAGCTAGTGGGCAGGGCGCTTTCTGCCACACATGTTGAAATCAATGTAGCAATTCCCCCTGGGAGCGATGAGTCTTTGATATGCTGCTGCCCTCACAGGGAATTTTTACGGATACTGTGTTCAATTTTATGTGTTTTTATGTTCAAGGGGACTGAATACAACATGAAATGTATATAAAATCTGTAAAATGTAGCAAGCTAGCCACTCTTAGGCAGCTGAAATCACCGTATTTTTTGCTCTATAAGACGCACCAGACCATAAGACGCACCTAGTTTTGGGAGGAGGAAAACAAGAAAAAAAATATTCTGAATCTCAGAAGCCAGAACAGCAAGAGGGATTGCTGCGCAGTGAAAGCAGCAATCCCTCTTGCTGTTCTGGCTTCTGGGATAGCTGCGCAGCCTGCATTCGCTCCATAAGATGCACACACATTTCCCCTTACTTTTTAGGAGGGAAAAAGTGAGTCTTATAGAGCAAAAAATACGGTACTTTGTAAGGCAGCCCTCAAACTGCAGCATATGCAACACCACAAAAGAGTACGAATCTGGCAATGAACAGATCCCACAATCCCAAATCGTTGAATTGGTCTGGACACGTGTCCACTTCAGAATCACAGCTTGTCCACTTCTTTCCCCATCCTCATAGTCAGTATTGTGCTTGCTGTGATTTAACAACACATACATTATTATTATTATTATTATTATTATTATTATTATTATTATTATTATTTGAATTTCTTCTTCTTCTTCTTCCGATCACTTGTAGCTGAGTAAGATTGTCTTCCATAAACACGGTTTTAACAATGAGTCCGTAAGTGACTGTGGAGGCCAATTCTGGATCCACACATCCTTCCCAGTGGGGACATTGGTTTCCGGGCAGGAGCTGATCACGGTGTGGATTTGCCAAGCGTGCCTTCCTCTTAGCACGTTTCTCCCTTGCGTCCTGAGTTCACGTGTCTTCAAAGCCCATGATACCTTTTGTAAAGTGCTGGAGTGCTCACAGGCCAGTGTTTCCCAATTGTTGGTGTTTATACTACATTTTTTAAGATTTGCCTTGAGACAGTCTTTAAACCTCTTTTGTTAACCACCAGCATTACGCTTTCCATTTTTAAGTTTGGAATAGAGTAGCTGCTTTGGAAGACAAGAATCAGGCATCTGCACAACATGACCAGTCCAACGAAGTTGATGTTGAAGAATCATTGCTCCAACACTGGTGATCTTTGCTTCTTCCAGTACACTGATATTAGTTCGCTTGTCTTCCCAAGTGATACCCAGAGGTCTCAGGGCAGTTCACAGAATTGGCCTTCGTTTCCTGGTTTCCACTTCGGATTAACACCAGGGTCACTTCTTCCCAGATCAGTTATATGACCAACTAATTGGCACAGTAATTTAGTATACTGCCTATGCACACAATCTGGAGCAGGGGTCAGCAAACTTTTTCTGCAGGGGGCCGGTTCACTGTCCCTCAGAACTTGTGGCACACACACATGCCTTCCCTCACTCCTTCCATCGGAGACAGAGCAGCTGAGATACTTCCACTCACCGCGTTCAGACGGAGTGGGCTGGGCTGGGGAGTGGGCTCCCCGCCGGCGCTGGGTCTCGGCTTGCGCGAAGGGGCTGCAGCCACCCCGCCAGGAAGGGCCCCTACCCCAGGTGTCCATGACCATTGCTAATGTGCCACCACCGAGCAGCACAGAAGAGTCCTCTTCTTCCTCCCTCCTCGCATGCTGGAAGATGTAGTCGGGGGGGGGTCACAAAAAAATGGCGCCCGGAAATTTTTTTGGGGGGGAATGGCAATTGCGCCAACCCAAGCTACGATTGCAGAACCGTTTGCGGGCCTTTGGGCCGGATCCGAGCAAATGGGCTGGATCTGGCCCACAGGCTGTAGTTTGCTGACCCCTGATCTGGAGGGTCTCCCTCCCCTCCCCTTCTCTCTGCACCAGGATCTGAGTTAATGGCTGATTATATATCAAAACAACTTGCTTGAGTACTGTACTTCAGAATGCAGGCTTTGACTACAACTAATCCAGAATGCGGCAGCTAGACTGGTGACTGGGGGCGGCTGCCGAGACCATATAACACCGGTCTTGAAAGACCTACATTGGCTCCCAGTACGTTTCCGAGCACAATTCAAAGTGTTGGTGCTGACCTTTAAAGCCCTAAACGGCCTCGGCCCAGTATACCTGAAGGAGCGTCTCCACCCCCATTGTTCTGCCCGGACACTGAGGTCCAGCGCCGAGGGCCTTCTGGCGGTTCCCTCATTGCGAGAAGCAAAGCTACAGGGAACCAGGCAGAGGGCCTTCTCGGTAGTGGCGCCCGCCCTGTGGAACGCCCTTCCAGCAGATGTCAAAGCGATAAACAACTACCTGACATTCAGAAGACATCTTAAGGCAGCCCTGTTCAAGGAAGTTTTTAACGTGTGATATTTTACTGTATTTTCTATGGAAGCCGCCCAGAGTGGCTGCGGAGGCCCAGCCAGATGGGCGGGGTATAAATAAATAAATAAATAAATAAATAAATAAATAAATAAATAATAATTTGACTAATGAATGCTTCTGATAAAAATAATTGCGAGGAAGCAAAGGTAACAAAATGGTGCTAATATTCTGCATACATCTCTAGGCAGAAGCGTACTTTGTATATGTTCCCTCTGTTTCTCTCTCAAATACACACCCCTATGAATCAGCCAGTTTGCAAACCAGACGCCACCCACAGCAGGTTCCTGTGGAGAAAAATGTATTTGCCAGAGACCTGTCATTGGATCGGGGCAATTTGGCTGTTAATTCCACAAAATATCAAGCATAGTTACGTTGGTAGCTAATCTACTGGCCTAAGACTGGTCTGCCTTGTGGCAAATTTCACTCACAGTAAAGGAGAATAGAGCACTTGAAGTCAAACACCAATATGATAGCGCTGAGTCGGGTCCTGTAATTTAACGAAAGGCAGAAGGCCATGCAATGCTCTGTGGTGAGTGACAAGGTTCCATCAGCAGTAATGAAGTCTGAAGATTCAACAGTCAATCCAGCCTGTTCCTGTATGAGGAATTTGAGGTGGGGACACCAGATTGTCCTTTGCCTCAGGCAGCAAAATATCTTGGGCTGCCCATCACTCTGATACAGAAAGGCAAGAGATGTGGGGCGGAAGATGATGTATCGATGGTATCTCACCCCAATCAAGTTGGCAAAAATGTACAGGATTAGAAGTAAAAAATGCTGGAAATGTTTAGATAAGAGTGGCCATTTTTACCACATGTGGTGGCTGTGTAAAAAAAAGGCATTTTGGGACAATATATACAATGAACTAAAAAAAAAGTTTAGATATACCTTCCCTAAAAGGCTGGAGGCATTTCTTTTAGGAATGGTTGGGGATGAGATAGCAAAAGAAGATGAAAAACTATATCTGTATGTGTCAACGGCGGCCAGAGTTTTGATAGCTCAAGGATGGAAACATCAAGATCTGCCGACTATCGAGGATTGGCAAACAAAGATGGTAGAGTTCACAGAATTAGCCAGGCTGACGGGACAAATTTGTGAGCAGGATGACCAGACGTTCCAAAAAGACTGGAAGAAATTTATAACTTACCTTGAGAAACACCGTTTACATATAAGAACACTGGCAGGTCTGAGATAAACCTTACAACATATACCGTATTTTTCACTCTATAAGATGCACCAGACCACAAGATGCACCTAGTTTTTGGAGGAGGAAAACGATAAAAAAAAATTCTGAATCTCAGAAGCCAGAACAGCAAGAGGGATCGCTGCGCATTGAAAGCAGCAATCCCTTTTGCTGTTCTGGCTTCTGGGATAGCTGCGCAGCCTGCATTCGCTCCATATGATGCACACACATTTCCCCTTACTTTTTAGGAGCAAAAAATACTTATAGAGCAAAAAATACGGTAATTGATGGAGCATTCTATATAAGATTATAGAAAGAACCATTTATAGATATGAACAGTATGCTCATATAAATCAATGTATAAATATTATAGCATAGCATATATAGCATATAAACAAGAAAAGCAGAAGAGGGGTAGAGAGAAGTGGTAATCCTGAGAGTTTTAGGTTACTAATATTGTAAGAATGTATAAATATATAATATGAAAATCAATTTAAAAAATTGCAAAAAAGAGGTGCAGGGCGGAGGAAATAGAGCTAAGAGTGGAACAAGAAGAATTGCGTGTCGAGGTCCCCAGGTCCACCCCAATAACTCACATATCACACAGAATTTTTGTTTAAGGTTTTTGGCATAATTTTGGCCAAACTTTATTAAAATACAAACATGTGAGTGGTTGCTTAGGCATTGGGGGGGGGGGACAGATTGACACCGTGGGGGACAGATTGACCGTGGGGGACAGATTGACATTCCGCACGATGCGAAAGTCAGAATGGGGGGATACACTTGGGGGTTACGCGGAGCAGGGAACCTGCCCTCACCCCAAATGCAACCAGGAGCTCATTGCTATGGCCCGAGCCCCCTTGACAGAGTGGACAAGCAATAGTTAGCCCCCAATTCCTTTAACGGAATCCCTTGCAGCAGCAGCATTAGAGGGGCAGGCACAGCCAATCCATGCCCCTCAACCAACCAAACCATAAACCAATGCCTAACCGCAACCTTACAAGTTGTGACGATTTGCTACGCAGTAGGCAAAAACCAAATGGCCCCAGCCAATCAGCCAGATGGACAAAATTCCTACCAGGCCCCCGCTCCAAAGCAGACGACCCCATGACAGGCATAGCAAGGTCAAAGCGAGCAACCCTATTCTAGGGAGGGAGGGACGGGCAATCCGCTGCACGGGCGAAAAGAGGAAGCCCTAGCCTCGTGCAAGGAGTTTTAGCATTTCTGGCTGTCAATCAATAAATGGCAACATTAATTTCTTCCCAACAACAAGGGAAGCCCCAATCGCATCAGTGGCCAACGATCAGTTAGCCCGCGCCCAACTTTGGAGTGTCCTGGTGGCCCCCACCGCAACACGTGCTCTCCATGAAGGAGAACACGCTTTGTGGATGAAAGAACTCTGATTGGGGTGAGCAGAGCTCTGAACATTTTTGGGTCACCCTGAGGTCTACAGCCAGCTTTGGATTGCGTACGAAAAATATTAGAGACGTTTTGGATTACCTTAACTTTGCAACCTGCAGCATAAGCAGATGGATGTTTTAGAAAATCTAATCATGCTCTAATCAGTCCTCTAAATATTCTTTCTTCCTCTAAACAAAAACCCATAATAATGACGAGCATTTCTACTTGTTACATGCTTCCTTTGAAGAAGGGACAGTGTCTGCTTATCCTATAAACTCCAAGGTGTAAGCGCCATATCTTATCATTTCCACAGCTTGCATTTTCCCTAGTCTTCAGTTTTTATTAGACTAAGCTGAAAGACACACAGGAATAGCTTATATTCAATATCACTTCATATCTGTTATGTTGTAGATCATACTTTGTTAAAACAAATGGAAACAGATGTGTAACCGCTGATTAAATTAAACATCATGGGAAGTGAGCTGTGTATAAAAACTTAAGTTGTGGCCATTTCCAAGGACAAGATACTAAAAGCTACAAGGATGTGGAAAATCAATAACCTCCTCATGTTGTCACCAAGTCAACGTCGAGAGAATGTCAGATTGCATCTTCACGCTATGATTATAAACAGGGAGACAAAAAATAAAAAGAGTTTGTGTTGGCCCATATTATCATTCTATTTTAGATATTCTGAAAAGCGAGTGAAAAATCCAGGTGTTTGAAATAAGATTCATTTCGTCCGTCAATGTGCTTCCTAGTCATTAAGCTGTCTCCTGACATTGATTATTGCACCTTCTGTTGATTGCAATCTTAGGAACTAAGCTTTAGTGTATGTAATCAAAACAAATACACATTATTTCCCTATTTCCCCCTGCCTGCATCACCACCCACTTCCCATGTCGTCTGCCCTGTGCTGAATTTGGGACTGAGATTGGATGGCAGCTTCTGTCAGGTTCTCTGTCATTCTTAGGCACCAGTGATAAATCCACAGCTGAAACTGATTATTATTGCAATCCTGGAGAGAGAGGTAAACAACCTGTTAAAGCCCCACATAACAACAGGTAAACAACTGTTAAAGCCCCACATAAATCCATAGAGTGTATGATGCAAAGATTATGGGATGGAAAGGAAGCCCCAAGGCCTGCCAATTCTCCCTGGTGATTATTCTGCAGAATACGAGAAAAGCACTGTTTCATCTTAGATGAGCAGCTGAACTTTAAAGGAACAGCATCTGGACACTTCATAGTAGGAAACATTAATACTGGATTCACGGAGTTGCTTTCTGAAGCTGCCTCTCCCTGGGGGTTGCTCTTTCAGATTTCGTTATCTCTGGTGGCCTTGAGGGCATTGTAACCCCAGCGGGGTGGCCAGCGTATCCATGTCACCTGCTCATTTGCATGCCCCAAAGCCACATTTTAAAGGGAAATGTGGTATAATATATTTCAACAGGTACTAAGAAGCGATTTTGTACCAGTGAAAAGCAGCAGAACTGGCTCCCATTTGTGTGGGTGACATTAAACAGCAGCTTCAGACAATCCTGAGAAGAAGCAGGGCCACATGCATTGGAAGGGAAGGTGGTTGTTGTCGTGATGGAAATTTCCCCTCTGAAGCTGGTATTTGCGTGTATTCCTCCATCGGTGCCAATAGTAGCTGCTTTTTACTTAAGAAAATAAAATAAAAAAGCACATTCAGGGCAGGATTTAGGTTTGATGAGGCCCTAAGGTAATGGGGCCTTTTATATGTCCAGCTGTCCTTTGTCAACAACAAATTGTCGCTGTTTTTTGTGTTGAATATATGCTATATGGTAATTTATGGACCTAATAGGTATCTAAAGCCATTTGCACATAACAAAATATGTATTTTATCAAAGTACAGTGGTACCTCTGGATGCAAATGGGATCCATTCCAGAGCCCCATTCGCATCCTGAAGCGAACGCAACCCGCGTCTACGCATCTGCGCATGTGCAGGTCACAATTTGCCCCTTCCGCACATGCACGTAATGTCATTTTTAGCATCTGTGCATGCGCGAACGGCGAAACCTGGAAGTAATGTGCTCCTGTCCTTGTTGCTCCTAGATTGCATCCAGGATTTATGCACTCTGTGTGGAGCTACATTTAAAGGTGACCCGGAAACTACAAGTAATCCAGAATGTGGCAGCTAGACTGGTGACTGGGAGCGGCCACCAAGACCATATAACACCGGTCTTGAAAGATCTACATGGGCTCCCAGTACGTTTCTGAGCACAATTCCTAGTGTTGGTACTGACCTTTAAAGCCCTAAACGGCCTCAGTTCAGTATACCTGAAGCGTCTCCACCCCCATCATACTGCCCAGACACTGAGGTCCAGCTCTGAGGGCCTTCTGGTGGTTCCCTCACTGCGAGAAGCCAAGTTACAGGGAACCAGGCAGAGGGCCTTCTCAGTAGTGGCATCCACTCTGTGGAACGTCAGATGTCAAAGAGAGAAACAACTACCAGACTTTTAGAAGACATCTGAAAGCAGCCCTGTTCAGGGAAGCTTTTAATGTTTAACAGACCACTGTATTTTAATATTTTGTTGGAAGGCGCCCAGAGTGGCTGGGGAAACCAGAACTATCACAGAACTTTTAAAGAACTGCCTATGCTGGTTCATAGAGACGCAGGTGGTGCTGTGGGTTAAACCACAGAGCCTAGGACTTGCCAATCAGAAGGTTGGTGGTTCGAATCCCCGCGACGGGGTGAGCTCCCGTTGCTCGGTCCCTGCTCCTGCCAACCTAGCACTTCGAAAGCACATCAAAAGTGCAAGTAGATAAATAGGAACCACTCTGGTGGGAAGATAAACAGCGTTTCCGTGTGCTGCTCTGGTTCACCAGAGTCATGCTGGCCACATGACCCGGAAGCTGTACGCCGGCTCCCTTGGCCAGTAAAGCGAGATGAGCGCCGCAACCCCAGAGTCGGTTACGACTGGACCTAATGATCAGGCGTCCCTTTACCCTTTACTTATGCTGGTTCATATTTAGATCAGCATTCTCTTTCCTTCAGCAGGCCCAACAAGCAGAGCAAAGTGGAGACAGTCATCTCTCATCGCTTATCTCCAGCATACAGAAATCAGGTAGCCTTCTTCTAAATATGGAAGTTTAATTAAGCCTATCCAGCTTTGTCTGATTGTTATGTAATGAAAACAGAGCTCTTCACTATTTCCCTTTCTATAGTCTCTTGCCCAGATGTGGTAAGAGTAGGGAGCAGGGAGCAGGGACAGGACTCAACACTCAATAGCCTCCTTTGATTTGATTATTTTTTTTAAAAAAAAATCTTTTTAAACGTTACCAAGCAAAATGCCAGTTTTCAAAGGGCTTTGTGAAACCTCTAGCTACGAAATCATGACCATTGTTCTCCAAACAGCTTCTTGATGTGTCGATGAATGTACATTTAATTAAAACCGCAGGCTAGAGAGGCTCTCGAGGCAGCAACACAATTTGGGAGTCTTCTTGAAATATTATAATGGCAATTTAACCTGGAATTTTCACGAGACGCATCTGCACCCCTCTGCATAGAATTACCTTTGTGCAGCACAATGCTTACGCCTGTATTAAGACAACAGCTTCCCTGCAGCTTTGCATTATGTTCAGCAGAAGTGGTGTCATCCTGCAAAGGACCACTTCAAGGCAGCGTCTGGCATGTGGATACAGAAATAAAAACACCACGGACTTGAATAGTGCATATGCACATCTGAGCTCGCTGTGATTTTTTAAAGTCCACCTTGTGGAGCTAAACAGAGTTCATTCATATTCATCCACCTCTAAAGGCTGGGAGTGCAGAGCAACATAGTTCAAGAAGATAGTTCAAGAAGAGTTACCGTATCTCCCGCTTGGACTACTGCAATGCGCTCTATGTGGGGGTACCTTTGAAGGTGACCCGGAAACTACAACTAATCCAGAATGCGGCAGTTAGACTGGTGACTGGCAGCGGCCGCTGAGACCACATAACACCGGTCTTGAAAGACCTACACTGGCTCCCAGTACGTTTCCGAGCACAATTCAAAGTGTTGGTGCTGACCTTTAAAGCCCTAAACGGCCTCGGCCCAGTATATCTGAGTATACCCGAAGGAGCGTCTCCACCCGCATCGTTCTGCCCGGATACTGAGGTCCAGTGCTGAGGGCCTTCTGGCAGTTCCCTCCCAGCGAGAAGTAAGGTTACAGGGAACCAGGCAGAGGGCCTTCTCAGTGGTGGCACCCGCCCTGTGGAACGCCCTCCCACCAGATGTCAAAAAGAACAACAGCTATCAGACTTTTAGAAGACATCTGAAGGCAGCCCTGTTTAGGGAAGCTTTTAATGTTTAATAGTGTCAGGGGTTCAGGGAGAGAAGAGCAGATGAGGGAGGAGACAGTGAGCGAGGGGGAAGAATCCCAGAACGACGAGGAAGAGGATGACAATGACCAAAGGTCGTCCATGAGTCTGTCCAGTGAGTCGGAGGATTCCCAAAAGGAAGCCCCCCTGGTCAGGCCAAGGGGAGCCAAAGGGGGAAGCAGTCAGGAGCAGGGGAGCGAAGGGAGAACCCCCAGTGGGAGTTGGAGATCGGGGCCGACTTCTCCGCCGGAACGGAGTGACGGGGGTGGAGTTACCAGTGTGTCAGAGGGAGCAGAACAGGAAGGAGAGAGGGGAAGGAGATCGGGGCAAGACGTCCTGCCGGAAGGGGCGGAGAGTAGCACCGGCAGCAGTGTAGCGGTCGAGAGGAAGGTCAGAAGCAACGTACGCGCGCCAAGTTCAAATGGGGAGGCGCGCGGAAGTGAGGGAAGCCCTGGGGAGGAGCCTGGTCCCAAAGCGCGAAGGAGGGGGGAACAGGCGTCAGAGGATTCAGCCTCTGGGGAGTCCCGGCGGGAGGGAACCCAGGGGGGCAGAAAGACCCTGCGGAAAAGGAAAGAGAGGAAGAGGTGGTCCAGCACAAGCCTCTTAAACTGGTGCAGGGGCGGTACTGATTCAGAGGGTACTTCAGCGGTCTAAGCGTAACAGACGTAGAGCCACGGGGCTCGGATGTAAAGCCAACAATGTTCTTCAATAAAGACTTTTGTATATAAACCGGATTGGACTTGGGTCTCTCGTGAGCTGGGACCTCGGGTGGCTCTGACAAATAGGTTATTGTATTTTAATATTATGTTTAAAGCCGCCCAGAGTGGCTGGGGAAACTCAACCAGATGGGCAGGGTATAAATAATTTATTATTATTATTATTATTATTATTATTATTATTATTATTATTACTACTACTACTACTACTAGCACTACTACTACCTACCCACCTAAAATATAAACTGAACACAATAATGGTGTAAACTTACAGCTAACACAGGAGTAGGGAAACTGGTCTTTCAGGGACTGTTGGACTGCAACTCCCATAATCTTTGGGGCTGATGGGAGTTGGACTTCATCACCATGTGGAGAGCCTTGGGTTCCCCTCCTCTGAGCTATCTAGATGTCACTTCATACATGAGGACAGGGTTTTTTGGTGGGTTTTTAAAGGAAATAGTCCAGATCGACTGCTGTGGGAAGGGGGAGGGCAAAGTGTTCAAGCCCCTTTATCTATACCTGCCAGGATCCAAATCTGGGTCTGACCAAACTGCGGGAGCCAGTGGAAGACAGGAGTGCCTGGCGTGCTCTGGTCCAGGGGGTCACGAAGAGTCGGACATGACTAAACAACAACAACAACAATTTATTTTATAAAACTATTTGCAAACTTGCTGATTGTTTGAATAGTGTCACTATGGTTTGTCTGTTAATCCTAAACAGCGAAAGCCCCAAAAGTCAGACTTCTTCTTCTTTTTCTTTGTAAACCTAAACCTCTTTTGAATGGTTCATTTTTAGCATCCATTTCTAGCAAGACTAGGTACTTTGTGCTTTGTGGCGAGGGACTGAGCTGTTTGGGTCTTGGGAGAAGGCCCTCCGCAAATGGGTTAATCAGCTGTTTGTGGGGGAAAACAAACTTCAGGGGTGAAAAATTAGTCCTGGTGCACATCGAAAATTGCAGTTATCTGTACTGTTCCAGTAAATGCTGGCTTACAGTGTGCTGTTTGTTTGTTTGTTTGTTTGTTTGTGCTTATAAATAAAATCGTTTTAAAAAGTTAGTCCTGGTGGGTGTCATATAACACTTTTATGATTATCACAAAGACCTCTCTTTAGAAAGTTAAGTAGCCATGTAAGCACACAGTATTCTCACTGGTTATGGCTTAGCTTCACAAGAGAAGTGCTCTCCAAATGTGAAATGAGATCCCAGAAGTGTCTGGTGCAAGAAGGAGGTGAAGGATGATGGGAAATCTGGTGTAAGCCACTTCTAGCCTGCTGGCTGCATGTTGGCTGTCTCAGTCATAAAGGTTGATATATTTCTGTAGACATTCTTTTGGAAGACATGAGGTTCCAATCGTGAGTGTGCCTCATTAAGCAAGCTACTGTCAATCAGTCAGCCTCAGTTTTTGTGTCTGCAAAGTGATAGTTTCTCCTGAAAAGTATGATCTTGGGAAAGGAAAGTCAAGACAAGCAGGAGGATTGTAGGGCCATGGGACATGAAATGGGATAGTGTAGTAGTAGTAGTAATTGCTCTGGACCCCTAGCTGGAGGCTGCAGTGAATGTGAATGTCAAGCTTCTCCAGATCATCCAGAGAGGATCTGGGGCAGGAATGGGGAGTGCGCTAGGAGGAGAGTCCAGATAGCCCCATTGCACTAGGGTGCTGCCTTTCGCTAGCAAAACTGGGTAGTCGAACCCGGCCCCATGGCTCTGTGGCTCTTTCAAACAGAAAGAGCAAAGAAAACGGAGACAATGAGCCTCCGCCAATTCTGGCGCTGCTAAATCTCTGGGAGGAAATGGCCCAGGTCGAAGGCCTTTCCCTGTGAATGGTTAAAGGGCTCCAATTCATAGCGCTGCACACGTTTCCCCTGGCTTCCCAGAGGCCCAGCCTGTTTGTATGCCTTTCCCCCGTTCCAAACAAAACCTCCCTCTCAAGCGACGGGCGAAAATAGCCAATTCTGCTCACCACTGGCATGTACACAGGAGCCACAGAAGACTCCCCGCCCGGGTCCCTAAATGGCAACAGTGTGCCAAGTTTGTGTAACAAGCCAATCCGTAAACATACTCAACCACCACAGTCGTCAGAGAAACCTCATTCCTAGACACGGTGTACCTTTGCTCTGACTGTTTAGCTGCCCTTTCCAGACTGCTTCCTTACATTGCTATGTATTTTGATCGGTGATCAACTAGCTCCTGAACTTCTGGGAAAGGCACAGCTTGGATCTGCTGGACGCCAAAGTTTTAGCTGTCTAAAGCCCATGCACATAACTTATTTTCTTCATCCCTCATTGTCACCCTTGGGCAGTTTTCTGCCGTCAGACTGTGGCAGGAGGTCTCGCCGTTTCGCGAGCGATATTTTCCTCGCTGGAAGTTTTTATCTGTGCGTTTTCTCCCCTCCTGGCGACGCTAATTTGAGAAGCGGCAAGCCCCACTTCATTCAAATCTGCTAGTACGCAGGCTAAAGGTTACTCTTCGTTCCCTTCCTGGGGTACTTTGGGAAACAAAGCGTCGCCATAGCAACTGCTGCTGCTGCTCCCTAGATAAGGGCAGTGCAGGAGCACTCCATGCGAGCAGAGAAGACAATTCCTGCTCCAGTGAACACTGACTCCATATCACACCTAGCCCAGCTTCCCTGCTTGGTAAGTTCTTCAGCACTTTTGCCGGGGTGGGAGCGGGGCGTTCTTTCTCCAAAGGGAACCAAAAAAATCTGCCTGCGATGTGATAGTAATAAAAAGTCACAGATCAATTCCTCTGTGAGGCAGAAGATGGCTAGCAGATTATTCTATCTGGGAAGGCTTGGGAATAGTTATTGAGCTGTAAATAGAGAAAAAACTGGTGCCAGAAAAGAGAGGGGTGGAAATATTACAATTTTGTTTGAGCTGCACCTTTATGGCACGAAGGTATTTGGAAGTTGGACAGTTCAGCTGAATCCTAAACACATTTATGTGCAACTCTTATCCCAGGCTCTTAAATGAACAAATGTTTCCAAGTTAGTGTGGGCTCACTGGTCTGATCCTATGCATGTTTACTTGGAAGTAAGTCATACTGAGTTCCTTGGGGCTTAATTCGAGGTAAATATACCTAATTGCAAAAGTGTACACAGCTTGGAGTAAGTCCCATTGAAATCAGTGATACTTCTGAGTAAACATGTTTAGGATCTGGTTGTTAGCCTTGCAGTGTAAATCAGCTTAAAAATAAAGTGCTTTTGATTAATTGAATGTATTTTTGCTACTGGAAACAGGAGAGGACAACCTACAATCCAGTTAAGCTTAATGGATTCAGACAGCTGTAGATTTATAGTACAATCCTAAATAGTTCCAACGATGTCCTTATGTTCCATTTAAAAACGTTTACCATTGGGGTACTGTTTAAATTCTAAATCTATGGGGTTAAGTTAGTTTAATGCTAAGAATTTCATTTTAACGTTATGAATCACGTGTTTAAAAATCATTTAGAACAACTTCCAAAGGGGGAATCTTTTGTTTGAAATTGGACAAGTAGGGAAGAGAGAGATAAAATCACACGTGCTCCTGATCTGTAGCCTTCTGTGGTGGCGTCATGTCTTTTTAGTTGCCATTCTTTCAATCCTTTCTGGAAAGTGTTTCTTTCAAATCTTTTCTTTCTTTCTTTCTTTTGTTCATGGTGCGGACAAACTAATATATTCTTCCACAGCAACTGAAACAAGATGTGTTTGTGTACTCTTTAGTTTTATTGCAGTTTGTAGAGTTTAGGTCTAAATAAAATAGTATTGCTTTTGGAGAAACTTTTGAAAAAGACTACCCTATATTATTTAAAAGCATCTGAAAATTTGTTCTAGAAATGTTGCCACAATCCTATCAGATTATATAGCTAAACACCAGATATTTAAATGCTTCCCTTGGGAATGCACTATTAGCATATATTTGCGTGTGTGCTTATATCAAAACCAAAAATTACATCCCATTCTTAAATGCATTACAAGCAAGTAAGTTCCATTGAAATTTGGGATAAACTTATTTAGAATTAGGGTGTCAGTAGTGGGTGACACAGAATAGCATCTCAAGATATAGAAGTCATCTTCTCAACTAATCTAATGGCCTTGCTTATCTCAACTTGAGATAAGCCCTTTAGCATACTGGATTTAAGCCTCAAATCTTTCTCTCTTGGACCCCAATCAAGCGCCTCATTTTCTCTACCATCAGCTGGACCCACTGTGGTAATTGCCTCAGCGCAGGGAAACTGCTGTCATAGGCATGGGAAATCAACAATAATAATAATAATAATAATAATAATAATAATAATAATAATAATTTATACCCCGCCCATCTGTCTGGCTGGATTTCTCCAGCCACTCTGGGTGGCTTCCAATGGAATAGTAAAATATAATAACCTATTAAACATTAAAAGCTTCCCTAAACAGGGCTGCCTTCAGATATCTTCTAAAAGCTGGTACTTGTTTTTCTCATCTGGTGGTGGTACAGGGCGGGTGCCACTACCGAGAAGGCCCTCTGCCTGGTTCCCTTAGCTTCTCGCAGTGAGGGAACCACCAGAAGGCTCTCAGTACTGGACCTCAGTGTCCGGGCAGAACGATGGAGTTGGAGACGCTCCTTCAGGTACACAGGACCGAGGCCGTTAAGGGCTTTAAAGGTCAGCAACAACACTTTGAATTGTGCTCGGAAACATACTGGGAGCCAGTGTAGGTCTTTCAAGACTGGTGTTATGTGGTCTCGGCGGCCGCTCCCAGTCAACAATCAAGAAATGACCACAGCACAACACAGCAACCAAACCTGGATGAGTGTTTAGGATGAGTGAGAAAGGAAACGTCCATGTGGGCTTCCGTGTAAGAGAAGTTCCTGATGAACCGTTACAAAAAGTTTTGAAGTATGCTATTCCGAATAACTGGGGTTTTTATGGCTTTGCTGCATAGTTGTGTGGCTGTGGAAAGAGGGGCATTGATAAGAGCTGGGCAGTTAGGGGTACAGAGAGGAATATGGCAAGGGATGGAAGAAGACACCCACATGAAACTCTGAGGTAATTGTAAAGGGACCCTGCAATGCAAAATCTTTTGCCCAATGGGGGCTCAAACCCATGACCATGAGGTTAAAAGTCTCACACTTTACCGACTGATCTGAGCTTGTATTTCCATTTATAGTGAAGAGTAGAAACTTTCATTATTATTTTTTTTTAAAAAAAGGTGTTGAATTCCTCACAAATCCAAATTCTATAGCATAGACAGTCTAGGCATGTGTAGCCTTAGCTTTTGGCTAGTGGGTCATAGAATCATAGAGCTGGAAGGGGACCCAGAGGATCATCTAGTCCACCCCCCCCCAATGTAGGACTGTGCAGCTGTCCCATACGGGGATCGAACCTGCAAACTTGGCGTCATCAGCACCAGACTCTAACCAACTGAGCTATTCATGCTCCCATCTCATGGATCACTGGCAATGCATGCAGCATTGTGCCTAGAAGCCTTGGCTCCCATGAGTCCATGAACAAGAAGATCATCCATTCTAACTGGCGAGATGGTGAATTACAACTCTTTAACAGGTGGTTAAATAGGGATGTGGGTGGTGCTGTGGTCTAAGCCACTGAGCCTCTGGGCTTGCCGATTGGAAGGTTGGCAGTTCGAATCCCCGCGACGGGGTGAGCTCCCATTGTTCGGTCCCTGCTCCTGCCAACCTAGCAGTTCAAAAGCATGCCAGCGCAAGTAGATAAATAGGTACCGTTGTGGCGGGAAGGTAAACAGTGTTTCCATGCGTTGCACTGCTTTCGCCAGAAGCAGCTTAGTCATGCTGGCTACATGACCTGGAAAAGCTGTCTGTGGACAAATGTTGGCTCCCTCAGCCAGTAAAGCGAGATGAGTGCCGCAACCCCAGAGTCATTGCGACTGGACTTAACTGTCAGGGGTTCTTTACCTTTACCTTTTTAACAGGTGGTAGGTCCAGCAATATTTATTTGCTACCTCATGACATGGGCCATCAAGGCTGGGATAAGCAACAATAACCATCTCTCAGACTCGCTGATGTGGTCCAAAGGAAAGCAGAGCAATACATTTGGCACTAGCCTGGCTGTAGAAGCTGCCGGAAAGAAGGCGCACCCAACCATCTAAGGGACTCCCCTCCACATTTGTATAGGGTTGACTCTTGAAAATATCCCACAAGGCAATGGTGGTTTAGGACCAGAGTTTTCCTTCTCTTAGATGAGCTACTTTCCTAAGCTGACAGACCTCATCTGTACATCTCACATCCCTGTACAGCATGTGCAGAAACCGCCTTCTTGGCCACCGGACCCACAATTGCTCTCATTCGCTCAATCTGCCAGAGCTTGTCTTTGCATGCAGGTGAAGTCCCTAACTCACCAAGGGGTTGGGACCCTTTGGCTACCGTCACCCGGTTTAGCTAGCCAATTCAAGCCATTCGTCAGCAATTTATAGGCAAGACAATGACCATGTACATATGCAATAAACAATCTTTTATAGAATTCCTTCAAACCATAACAAGTCCAAAATGAAATCTTTAGTATTAAAGTCGCTGAAAATCTTTAAATGAAGCGAGGTACCAGACTTTGTACGATGAAAGACAAGCTGTGAAGCTTTGTGTATTCAGCAAATATGATGTCCAACACTGAACAGTGATTCCGGATATAGACTACTGTTTCGTAGAATTCTTCGTCAGTGTGGTGGGAGGATATAGAATTGCTTCATAAACCCATCTTATTTTGAAATGAAATGAAATGAAAATATCCAATGCTGTGGAACAGTGCTCATGTAATAATGTGGTCACATGAGCAATGACTAAACGTTAAGACTAAAGATTTCATTTTGGACTTGTTATGGTTTGAAGGAATTCTATAAAAGATTGTTTATTGCGTATGTACATGGTCATCGTGTTGCCTATACATCGCTGATATTCTCTTTGCAACACAGGGGTTGGTTTGGTTACTTACTGTTGTACCAATTCAAGCCATTCCCAGGGTGTGGCCACTGTCGCATTCTGACAGCTTCTAGGAGCCATTGGTGAGAGTTGAGTGCAAGATGAGGAACAAAGGTGGACAGTCCCCCACCTGAGATACTACCCCTCTCTAACACCCCTTACGCACCTGTTGTGATGAGAATTGTAATCCATAAATATCTGGAGGGCACCATGTTGGCTATCCCTGCTTAGTGGTTTACAGTATGAAATACAGTATGAGTAGAATCCCTTTCCATGGAGGCGCAGGTTACAGCAACAGCCGAGGCGACATTTTTCCACCTTTGCCACATCAAGCAGTTGGTCCCTTACCTCTCCTGCCCTGATCTGGCCACAGTGATCCACGCAACGGTCACCTCCAGGCTTGACTACTGTAATTCGCTCTACGCGGGGCTGCCCTTGAAACTGTCCCAGAAACTCCAGCAGGTGCAGAATGCTGCAGCGAGGGTCTCCTCACGGGGTCTCTGCTATGGGAGCATATTCACCCAGTGCTTTACCAGTTGCACTGGCTCCTAGTGGAGTATAGGGTCAGGTTTAAGTGCTGGTTTTCAACTTTAAAGCCTTTTGTGGCTTAAGGCCCTGGTATTTACGGGACCGCCTCTCCTGGTATTATAATAAATAATAATAATAATAATAATAATAATAATAATAATAATAATAATAATAATTTTATTTATATCCCACTCTCCTCAGCCAAAGCCAGGCTCAGAGCGGCTAACAACAGTAAAACGATACAACATTCTAAAATCATTTCATTATAAAAGTATGCCCCACAGAGGACCTTAAGGTCCATGAATAACCATAGTTTAGAGGTCCCAGGCCCAAAGGAACAGTGTTGTAGCGTGGGTTGTCAGCACCCGGGGCAAAGCAAGTAATTTGCACCCCCTAACCCGTGGATTTGCACCCCCTAACCCGTGGATTTGCGCCCCCTAACCCTAACCCCCAGGTGTTGCGCCCGGTGCGGCTGGCCCCCCCCTGCACCCCCACGCTACGCCACTGCTAAGGAAGTCAGACTATCCTCCACCAGGGCCAGGGCCTTCTCAGTGATGGTTCCAACCTGGTGGAATGCTCTGTCCCATGAGACTAGGGACTACAGGATTTAACCTCCTTCCGCCAGGCCTGTAAGACAGAGCTATTCTGCCTGGCTTTCAATTTGAATTTAGCCTGATCTTTTATTCCCCTCTCTTCCCTCCCCTCCCCTTTAATGAAGATTACCCGCTCTGGGACCCCACAGCTAATTCTCCCCGGCCTCCTAGCTGGCCCAAATATGACTAATTTAGCCAGCTAGCCCTGGTGGCCATTTTTGTGGCCACCAGGGCTAGCTGGTGGCCTGAAGCGGCTTAGTTATGCTGGCCACATGACCTGGAAGCTGTACACCGGCTCCCTTGGCCAATAAAGCGAGATGAGAGTCTCGACCCCAGAGTCGTGGACGACTGGACCTGATGGTCAGGGGTCTCTTTACCTTTACCTTTAGCCCGCTAGCCCTGGTGACCATCTAATGTTTATTGGATGGATTTTCCCCCAAATTGATTTTTGAACTTTGAATTTATTGTTATTCACGCTTTTATATTGTATTTTATGCTTTTTTTGTTGAATCACAATTAAGTGTTTTAAATTTGTTGTCAGCCGCCCTGGGCCTGGTTTTCTGAACTGGGAAGGGCAGGGTATAAATGAAAAAATATTATTATTATTATAAGCTGAAATAGGCCTTAATGGCTTTGCAAGACAGTTGGCCATTTTTGTCTGTCGTCAACACAACCAAATACAGACACATCCACCCCCCTAATTGCTTTAAAGAGGTGAGGAATTCACAGAAAAGTCATATCATTACAAGATACATGTGGATGTGAGCGCGCATCATTTTCTTCTCTAGGAAACTTCAGTGGAAGTTTTATGTTCCTAAAAGTTGTTGGGAACATAAAGGAAGAAATAGCCAGTGTTGACATAAAGACAAGCTTGGCTAATATCACAGCCTGTCCATCGCCCTGCTCCAGACACACCCTGCTGCTCCCCCCCCCCCGACGGCTGTAGGATTATAACTCTGATTTTAGCTTGCGCATATGTACAGCAGGCCACGAACTCTATAAAATATGCATAGCGCCATTTATGAAGCTCTGGCACACCAGCGGCAGGAAGCAGGTGTTTGTCACAGTCATACACAAGTCCATGGTTGCCTTGCCGTAGTTGTAGTGTTAATTCCTAGATCACTCACTAAGGACAAGTTACTTTATCACCGTACTTTACTGGTGGGAAACAGATAATGCCAAATATCAGTATAATAATGCAGTTAAATCCCGTTTCAGCTACTTTATTGCAGTTAACTACAGGCATCACAGTCCTGGGAAATGGTCAACTTGTTATCAAAATCTTTGCTGATAAGCAAATAGACAGGATGAAAGAGGGAACTCCCGGCAAGTTCCACAGCTGCAGCGTTTGCTCAGCTCACTCCCAGATGTATAGCTGAAATGACAGATTTACATGCCAGCAAATTAAATGCATGTATGTTCATCTTTTCGTTTGTCATATGGAAATTTCTTTTCAAGTGCTCTAAAGATCGGAGGGGGGAGTTTCTTGATGTCATGGGCACTAGCCAAGCAGTGCTATGAAGCACTTGCTTCTGTCGGACATCTGCAAAACCTCTGGGTTTTTCCCTCCAGAGTTCTACCCTGAAATGGAAAGGTATGTTTGGATTCAATACAGCAAGGCAATGTATTGCATCTGTATGCCGCTTTTCCACAAAAGAGCTCAAGGCAAGAGCTTCCAAGCAGCTGTTAAAATCACACACACACACACACACACACACACACACACACACACACATCATTTCCAACAATCATTTAACATATTTTCTTGTCTTATACAATGTTTTAGACTTCCATCTGCCACATCTGAAGATTTTTTAATCGCCCTTAACTAATAATTCTCTTCAGAGTCTTCCTTGCAATATTTCATATAATCCTCCTTACAAAACTTCTTGCAGTCCTACTAGCGTAATCTGTTTATTACAATTGCTTTTCAAATAGTTCAAATTTTTACTCCAGTCCTCCAAGAATCTCTGGTCCTGCAGGTTTCGGATCCTTCCTGTCATCTTATCTAATTCTGGATAGTCCATTAATTTCATTTGCCACTCTTCTTTCATTGGTAATTCTTCTTGTTTACATTTCTGTGCCAATAATATTCTTGCTGTCATCGTTGTGTATAAAAACAATTTATTATCCTGTCTATAAATATCCTCTCCTACAATGCCAAGTAAAAATGCTTCTGGTTTTTTTTAATAAATGTATATTTCAACATCTTTTTCATCTCATTATATATTATTTCCCAGAAGCTTTTCACTTTTCTTACGTTCCCACCACATGTGATAAAATGATCCTTCTTTTTCTGTTAAAATCTTATGTTGGTTTGTATTTATTATTTATTATCTGTTAAAATCTTATGTTGGTTTGTACTTATTATCTGACAGACCCACGTAAAGGTTGCAGTGCTACATTTCTCAGAAAGGGTTAATGAAAAGTGGCGAGACTTTCACAATCATAGTATCAATCCTCTGGTTGTAAGCAACACTTTGATCTGGACTTTGTTTTAGTGTCTCAACTGATACTATTAAGCCATTAACAATTATTTTGTTCAGTGATTGCTTATAAATGAAGAATGATGCCAAATATTAGACTGTGCCAGGGTCCAAAAGTCCACAAAATCACACACACAGTTTTTCCAAATTTGTCGTTTGTAGCAGAGTGAAGACGGCTTATACCCAAGGTCCCCTTGCAGAAATCTTAGCACAAACCATTCACTGCAGAGTGGAAATGTTTTAACTTCATAATGCCAACACTGCATTTGAGATGAAAAATAATATGACTAGCTAAATGTGAAAGTCTGGCCTAAGATCCTCAACCCTAAAGTCACATTCATCGAAGGGTGCAGAATAAACAACAGGGGAGTTTCTGTACTGTTGCTATTTTGGAGTGGGATTCAGTCATACTCTGGCCAATTCAGGTTGCATTCTTACAGCTGATTTTGTGCTCTTGCACAACAAACCCAATCTCAAAGTTTCCCCCACAAGTAATGTGATGGGAAATGCACTGGAAAGTGTAAGACAACACTTGCAAACAAATAAAAATGAGTGCTCAGTTCATAGCTGAGGCTCTCTAACACAAACACACAAACTTTGTGCGAACAAATTAGGATCAAGGTGCAATGAACAAGATGCTGGAAGCAACCCAGGTGGCATAACCACAATCGCACCCATTGGAGAAATTCCTGTTTTGCCATTTAGCTCTTAAACTGACAAACCCCTTCCAGACAAAGGAGATGACTGCAGAGTTGATCCCCAGATGAAATTACCACCAAAACACAGTGGGGTGGAAAAGTGTGTTCTCCTTCATGGAGAGCATGTGTTGCGGTGGGGGCCGCCAGGACACTCCAAAGTTGTGGGGTGGGCGAATTGATTTTGGCCACTGATGCGATTGGGCTTCCCTTGTCATTGGGAAGAAATTAATGTTGCTATTTGTTGATTGACAGCCAGAAATGCTAAAACTCCTTGCACGAGGCTAGGGCTTCCTCTTTTCGCCCGTGCATCGGATTGCCCGTCCCTCCCTCCCTAGAATTAGGGTTGTTCGCTTGACCTTGCTATGCCTGTCATGGGGTCCCCTGCTCTTGGGGCAGGGGCCCTTTAGGAATTTTGTCCATCTGGCTGATTGGCTGGGGCCATTTGGTTTTTGCCTACTGCGTAGCTAATAGTCACAACTTCTAAGGTTGCGGTTAGGCATTGGTTTATGGTTTGGTTGGTTGAGGGACATGGATTGGCTGTGCCTGCCCCTCTAATGCTGCTGCAAGGGATTTCGTTAAAGAAATCAGGGGCTCACTATTGCTTTTGTCCACCCCAGCAAGGGGCTCGGGCCATGCAAAAGCCCCTGGTTGCATTTGGGGAGGGCTGAGGGCAGGTTCCCTGCTCCGTCGCTACCCTAAGTGTATTCCCCTTTTCTGACTTTCGCAGGTGTGCGGAATGTCACTCTGTCCCTCATGGGGGCGCAGATAGTCGCAACCAATGCCTAAGCAACTACTCACATTTTTGTATTTTAATAAAGTTGTGGCCAAAATTATGCCAAAAACCTTAAACAAAATTCCTGTGTGATGTATGAGTTATTGGGGTGGCCCTGGGGACCTCGACACGCAAACAGCCACCCATTGGCAGCAGGGGGGCCAACGTGAATAAAATATTTGGGGGGGATATTTTATTGGAGGGGGCCAAAGGGACCCCAGCTCCTAAGAGTTGGTTCCTATCAGTAACAGTCTTCAAGCTGACAACAGTGAAGAAGCCACTTGAATCCTGGATTATAGGTTCTTAAGCGATTATTATTCCTGCCAACCTAGCAGTTTGAAAGCACGTCAAAGTGCAAGTAGATAAATAGGTACCACTGTGGCGGGAAGGTAAATGACATTTCTGTGTGCTGCTCTGGTTTCGCCAGAAGCGTCTTCGTCATGCTGGCCACATGACCTGGAAAAACAGCGGACAAACATCAGCTCCCTCAGCCAGTAAAATGAGATCAGCGCTGCAACCCCAGAGTCGTTCGCAATGGACCTAACTGTCAGGGGTCCTTTACCTTTAAGACAGAGTAAGGCGAAATGAGGTTTGATCTGTAGGGCAGGTCTGCATGGCCCGTTAGAGACTGGAGACGCCTCCTGTTTTTCGGATGGTTTGGGCTCGCCAAAAGGGGCACTGCCAAGAACCTGACAGGCTATAAAACATGACTAGTGTTTACTTTCTGGGGCCACACACTGCGCTCCATCACCCGATGTCAGAGAATGCCTCGAAAGTGTTAGTGGTTCATGAAGCATTCCCGACATGGCCAAAGGACCCCATACATGACTGAACCATCCCTTGTGTCAAAATTGTCGCCTGTTGTTTACCGAGACGGATATTTTTGTGCAGAATTCTATTTTACAGTTGTGTTGACTCAAAAACATTTCTCTCTCTTTTTTTCTCCAGAAGAAAAGTAACATTTTCTAGATTAAAGCAAACGAAAAGTACATTGACATGCAGCATGCGTAATGTATCTATGTTTCCCCCCCCCTCCCCTTACAGGTTCTAAAGAAAAGCCTCTTCAGTGATGTCAACTGAATATGTGCAAGCATCACATGATATCTCAGAAGACAGATTGGATGGGCGAGATACTCACTGTAACCACTTAGGTCAGTCTTCTCAGGGTGATGTCAGCGCTTGCTGTGTAGCGAAAAGGTCTACTTTGCATCATTAAGCACTGTCCATTGCCATCCCATCCCCCTCCCCCCTCCCCCTCCATAGAACAACTGCTGCTCTTGAAACCTGATAGACGGTGCCTTCTGGTGACGCATCTCATGCCAGATGGAGTGGCAATGGGTGGGAATGGGTGTTTGGTCGTGTCTCCCTCCCCCCTTTCTTTCTGCTGGGTTCAGCATATAAATATTAGCCAAAGCTCTAGAGACAAATTAATTAAAGACGAAGAAGAAGAAAGGAGAGAAGGAACGCCGAAGCTTTCATCTCGTCTCCTTTCATATTTCTGTGCACATGTTCCACAAAAGCAGGCAAGTGTGCCAACGCAGGATTTTATGCCTCGGGAGTTTAAACTTTCCTGCAAATCTGTTGTCCTCTTTTGAAAATATGTGCTGTAGACAACAGCATAGGGACTGGGAAGTTTGCATTTAAAGTGATCACACCTAGTTCGCGCTTTTCAAAGCAATGCAGGGACCAAAACACAGTCCATATCCATGTTTCTTTAAAAATTTCAGCGCAAATCCCCAGCCCCATTAGTTGCACAAAAATGCATATACTAGGGTAAAGTGTCATATGAATCTTGGCTGTCCCCCCCCCCTCCTTAAGCTGTAGTTTCAGGGAAGTGCAAAGCTGGTGAGAAAATAGCTGTTCAAGGCTGAACGTTGTCTGATTATTTTGATAATAGTTGTATACTTTGATTTGTTTGATGCAGATAACCTTTCCGAACAGTTGCTCAAAAGCTGTGAACTCAAAAAGATACCGAGGAAGGGCAAAGCTCTTCAGGTCTCTCAGAAAAGTGAGCTTGAACAGAAAAAACCGAAGAGGAAAGATACGCCAGCAATTCACACGCCTCCACCAATAGTTGGTGAGCATTCCTGAAATTGCCACTTGAGCTACTGCTAAACCACTTATACCTACATGGATCACAAGCGGAGTAATAATGTGTCTTCTGCTACTGCTTCCAAAACCTCTCTGTAGTGCAGGGATGAGAGGCCCTAAGGGCTTCAGATATTATTGCTCCAACTCCCATGACCAATAGCAGAGGTGGATTTAGGGCAGTGCCAGCAGATTGGCCACAATTGGCACCATCTCAAAGACTAGTAAGCACTTGCCTGGCTTCAGGAAAGAGGTGTGAGGACTCTGTCAGGGCCCTAAAGTCCTCCTTCCCAAAGCCAAGCAAGAGCCACTGTGGTGTAGTGGTTAAGAGCAATAGACTTGTAATCTGGTGAACCAGGTTCGCGTCTCCGCTCCTCCACATGCAGCTGCTGGGTGATAAAGGGCCCCATTACCTTCAGTAGCTTAGGGCCTCATCAAGTCTAAATCCGTCCCTGACCAAGGCCGGCCCCTGTCAATGGACAGGGATGATGGGAATTGTAATCACAGAGTATCAGAGAAGGCACAAATTCCCCATCCCATATATCATGCTAGACAATGTAGGGTGTGGTAGATGTCCCAATATTTTTTTCTACCTGTGTTGGGGAAGCAAATGGTGTCCTGTCTGCACATCCCAGTGCATAATGCGCCAGGCTGTCCATGTTAATTGGGCACCTGAGGAAGACAATCCCTCAAAGTGCAAGGATAGGTTTCAGAGCATTCCTAACTCCTGATCCAACATGCCTGGGGGGTTAGGATGTGGCAAGGCTCATTGCCTGGCTCTGTTCAGCTCCTTCATTGGAGATGGTGGGCCTATGCTGCTGTAAAAGTCCCGACTATGTCTGAGCACTGATGGCACTGTGGTCTAAACCACTGAGCCTCTTGGGCTTGCCGATCAGAAGGTCAGCGGTTCAAATCCACTCAACGGTGGTGAGCTCCCATTGCTCTGTCCCTGCTCCTGCCAACCTAGCAGTTCGAAAGCACACCAGTGCGAGTAGATAAATAGGTACCGTTGTGGTGGGAAGGTAAACAGCATTTCCATGCACTCTGGCTTCTGTCACAGTGTCCTGTTGTGCCAGTAGCAGTTTAGTCATGCTGGCCACATGACCCAGAAAGCTGTCTGTGGACAAATGCCGGCTTCCTCGGCCTGAAAAGCAAGATGAGTGCCACAACCCCATAGTCGCTTTTGACTGGACTTAACCATTCAGGGGTCCTTTACCATTACCTTTACAAATGGGTGGAAGCCATCCCTGCGTGTGTGTAGTGTAAAAACGACACACACACAAAGCACATGAGGCATTTCAAAGGCAGGAAAGGGGATGGAGTTGAGGTGGCCAAGGCTCCTTCTCGGCAGTGGCGCCCTCCCAACAGATGTCAAGGAGATAAAGAACTACACAACTTTTAGAAGGCATCTGAAGTCAGCCCTGTATTGGGAGGTTTTTAATGTTTGCCATTTTATTGCGTCGTTAAATGTGTTGGAAGCCATCCAGAGTGGCTGGGACAACCCAGCCAGATGGACGGATATTATTATTATTATTATTATTATTATTATTATTATTATTATTATTATTATTATGCCAGTCCAGCTACAGCAGTAGACCCAAGCCAGGGTTTCTGCTGCGACAACCTAGACCTGGTGCAGCAGAGATTACAGCTTTTACTGGCCTCCCATGTTCCACCCTGGTCACTGTGAGCAGCAGGGCTATGGGGTAGTGTTAGTGGCTCTGTGACTCTTGACCCATCCAATTGTAGGAGCTGATGTCATGGGGGGGGGGCTTATTTCCCAAGCGGGGTTTTTGCTAGTGAAAACGGAGAAGACCATTATGGTTTGCAAAGGCTAACGTCCAGTCCTAATGGTGTTTCTGCAGGCATTCTTTCAGACCACTTAATTAGGAGGTGTGACTTCTCTGAGAAACCTCCGAAGGGTAATGGCATCCCAGCCCTTCAGAAAATGGAAGAGGAACAGAGAAAACCCAGAAGGAAAAACACGCCAGCGATCAATACACCCCCTCTACTTGCAGGTAAGGGAAATGCAAAAGAGAGCACTTCTTAAAGCATCACGCATGGGTTTGAACATGATGTGTCTCAGCGATAGTCTCTGTATTTAAATATCTATTTTGAAAAAATGGCAGGGGGGCACATCTGCATGAGCACTGTGTAACTTCAGGTTTGCTAGGCTTGTAGAAACAGAGACTTTTAATTGTTAGAGGAGATGCTCGCATATTATGTTTTCACTTTTCTATCTTTCCACTTTTCCTGGACCCACAGTGAGCATTTCCCCTTTCTACTTACTATTCTCTTCCTTTACAATTCTGTATCTATATGTTCACTGGAATACTCATCCCCCACCCCCAATCCAGTGAACAAAGGTGTCACTTGTTAATGGCCTTTCAAGACAAAATCAGGCTAATTTTCTTACATCGAAACCCTGCACTGGGAAACTTTTGACCCTCTGAAATGATGATGGACTATAGCTGTCACCATCCCTGACCATTGGTCATGCAGGTTGGGACTGATGGAAGATGAAATCCAACATCACCTGAAGGGCCACAGGCCCCCAGCCCTGCTAACGCACCAACTTTAGCCAATATGGCGTCCTCCAGATGTTGTGGACTACAACTCCCATCATCTCTGACCATTGGCTGGGGTTGGTGGAAGTTGGAGTTCCTCAACAGTTCTCTATACCCGCTAGGCACACTGACTTGGGAATAAATCAAGAGTTCTAAGGAATTCCTTAAAACCTGAAAACATATACTAGAAACAGTCTGAGCACCTTGCCATCATTTGTCTTGAATTAACATAGAGCAAGTCACCCCGGGACTCGCCACTACCAGGAAAAACTGTACAGAAAAAACACGGCTGACCCCATGCAAACAACTGTCTGATTCCTTAGAGAAGCAGCTTTTTTGTGTACAATATTAATTGCACAACCTGAATTTGGCAGCATGTGCTGGGAGCCCAACCTGAAAATAGCAACAGTCTGGGAGCATCCTGAGAGGACATTTTTATTTCCTTTCAGCGCTGTAGAATGATGGTTGGTGTTGGAATCTATCACCTACTAAAACATATGTTCTCTTAACCACTTATTCATCGCAAAGAAATTACATCCCTTTCATGTTTCGACTTTAATCCAATCTAGTCATTTCATGCAGCATTTTCCTTGGTTAATAGCAGGAAAGGGTTCTCCTTTGACTGGAGCACAGAAGTGAACAAAGCCATTCTGTGTGGCGCGGCTTCTTTTTCTCCATCTTTGGACTTCATGAAGTGCTTCATTATTTGAAAGATTTTTCATAGCAGAAAAGACGGGAAATGGCGAGGCCTAATTGAATCAACACAGCCAGCCACCAACCCCAAAAAGCCCACTGACAGAAATCTGCAGGAGGCTGATTTATTAGTGAAACTCGCTTGGCCTCAGACAGTGATGTCCCTCTATATGACTCACTAACTTTTGACAAGCAACGAAGAATGTACAGGGTATTTGTTTTGTTTTCCAATGGAAGTCAGTAAACTCACAAAAATGGCAATTATTGCCCCCCCCCCCGCCATCTTTCTCACAACAATCTTGTAAGTTGGTTAGCAAGAAGAAGAAACTTAGGTAGCTTTCAATTACATTCTGCTTACAAATTTGACTCATACTCATTTGACAAAGAACAGTAGATGTAACGCTTTGTGACTGAAAATCGAAAGATTTCTGCGAGCCTAGTATTCTGGCTGCAAGGTCACCTGGAGTAAGTTGTGCTGCTTAAACCTGTTGTGGAGCACAGTTCTTATTCCTATTCACTCAGAAGTAAATCCATATGTGTTCAATGGGATTTACTCTTAGGAAAGTGTGCATAGTAGGATTGCAGCCAAGAGCAAAGGATTTTGGTGTGTTGGATCTTCTTGCCTTCAAAAGCAGTTAGGGAATCTCACAACCCAAACGTATAATAGAATAGTTTGTTTTTAAGGCAAGCAATCTGTCAGAGATGCCAATCTTAATATTACTTATAATATTAAACAAAAGAACACGAAGAGAGGACATTTCCATCTTCCTTATAATTGGCAGGTGGGCCATGAATGCTCTCTCTTTTATTGAGACTTGCGTTTTAGAAATTGTTGGGCACAGACAACCATGAGGAAGTCAAGGCGAGTCCCCAAAAAAGTCAATGGAAAATTTTAAATTATAGCCTGCAAGTGCACAGCTACAATTTTCAGATTCTGTAACAAACCAGAAGATATTTATGGGAACGTTTTGATACACCTTCTATGTTGCTAGGAGGTTAAACCAGGACACAGGGAGGACATTCTGGAGGTTTCTAGAATGAGCCACATGGCTTGGGTGCGGTTTCCAGGGCTTGGATCAATGTGGAACATCCTTTAGACTCGCAGAGCTTTGCCACCCAAATATGTTAAAACCCCAGTATTTGGGGAGGAAATCCACAAGCAGGATGGACTGCCTAATGCTGAACACAACCATCTCAAAGAACTTTAATTCTTGATAGACAAAGATGGGGAAACAACCAGTGTATGAACATCTATTCACAAATGAGGAAATGAGATGATGTGTCTTGCATCCCACCCAAATGCCAAACATCATACAGTGGTACCTTGGGTTAAGTACTTACCGTATTTTTTGCTCTATAAGATGCACCAGACCACAAGACGCACCTAGTTTTTGGAGTAGGAAAACAAAGGGGAAAAAATTCCGAATCTCAGAAGCCAGAACAGCAAGAGGGATCGCTGCGCAGTGAAAGCAGCAATCCCTCTTGCTGTTCTGGCTTCTGTGATAGCTGTGCAGCCTGCATTTGCTCCATAAGACGCACACACATTTCCCCTTACGTTTTAGGAGGGAACAAGTGAGTCTTATAGAGCAAAAAATACGGTAATTCATTCTGGAGGTCCGTTCTTAACCTGAAACTGTTTTTAACCTGAAGCACCACTTTAACTAATGGGGCCTCCTGCTGCCGCTGTTCTTATCCTGAAGCAAAGTTCTTAACCTGAAGCACTATTTCTGGGTTAGCAGAGTGTGTAACCGGAAGCGTATGTAGCCTGAAGCGTATGTAACCCGAGGTACCACTGTACTTGTTGCTCAGTTAGCCAAGCAGTTGTTGGTTTTGTGTAATCAAATCAGCTGAAATTGCTAACTATTCCTAAAGCTTAGGGGAATCTGTATAATTTTAAAATCATAGTTGTGCATATATAAAATACCCAGCTGAAGTAGGTAGTCATATATCCCTTCTTTTGATGGGCATAAGTATTTATGGCAGCAATGCTGAATTTCGTACAGAGCACTCTTCACAGGGCAAAAAGAGGTTTAGAGCAACTCAGTAATGCAAAGGCCAATTATACAAAACCAGCTCAAATATGTTTCTTAGTTTTGAAATATCAGCAGCCTTTATGCCCTTCTGGCTAGAAACTTTTTTTTCTGATATGTTGGTCCCCGTCCCCCCCGCCCTTTGCAGGGAGTTTTCCAGGTGAAGCATTGGTACCCACCTACCACCTGCAGTTTAAAGTGGTACTAACCATGCTACCATCTCAGCATTCGATCACCTCACAAAACAGAGTCTCCTAAAATTGCATTTAATTCCCCGGCCATTGATCCAAAACCTATATTATAACAATACCTTTATCAGGACAACCAAAACGTCACAGAACATTGTGTAAGGTTTTCAGATGTCTTTGCCAGACTAGATCATCAAAAGTTAGGCTGTTGGCCAAGCTAGCTGAGGTCGATGGGAGCTGAAGGCCAAGAACATTGGGAGCAGGTGTGCCAACTCCTAGGGGCAGAGGGGTCTTCGGCCCCCTCAATATTGGCTGGCATGGGGTGGACCCCCTCAATGTGCTGTGTATGGCTCCCCTCTTGGCCTCCTCCCGACAACCCGCAGGATTGTGAAAGCGCCTCTATCAGTAGGGTGGGGGCACAATGATTCTACATCCCTTCTCTGTCTGACCACAGTCTTAAGGTGAAATTTGGGAGGAGGCAGCAGACAGCCAAATGAAGCTCCTTTAAGTGTTCTGCCCTCTTATCCTGGATCTCCCATGTTATCCTGCCCTCTTATCCTGGATCTCCCATCTCCTCCCATCTCCCATCTGCCCTCTTATCCTGGATCTCCCATCTCCCTTTGGACCTGAAGGTTCTGAAGCTGCAAATCTGATTTCAGTGAAATTTCTGCACATACGCAAGTCACTAGTCATCAAATCTCTTTCCGTCACCATGGGTAACCTAGCAAGTTTAACGCCCAGAGAGTGATTGGCCCAAGATGAATGGTCCACAGAGATATTTAATCTAAGCTTCCTCTTTTTGCTTGTTTCAGGTATTAAACTACTTAAAGAAGATCAGCAGACTGTGATTGTTGAAGATGAAGAAAAGGAGGGAGAAACTTCAGCTTTTTAGATTCTTGCCATATTCTCATGTGTGTGTGTTTTGTAAATAATTTTGTGCAATTGAGTAGTATTAGTATTTTTCCGGTTTTTTTTAAAAAAAATCAGAAATATAACCATGCTGCCTTCAGACATGCTTGCTCAGACATGTGTAATTAAATATAGATTACATGGACCATTTTCTTCCTATATTATGAAGTGCTAAAAATACAAAGTTTGTATACAGTGCTTTAAGAGGCTGGTGCAACTAATCGAAGAAAAGACAACATTTAAAGGCCAGGGCAGTGACATTCGTCTTATGAGCTTTTCC